>NC_074688.1:13261643-13509143 GCF_029448725.1 Salvelinus fontinalis | reverse complement strand
CAGTGACTGAGAGCCAAATGAGGCCCACTATTCTCAGTGCTTCTGGGGCTTGTGCAATGCAGGTGAATGTGTGTGTGTGTGTGTGTGTGTGTGTGTGTGTGTGTGTGTGTGTGTGTGTGTGTGTGTGTGTGTGTGTGTGTGTGTGTGTGTGTGTGTGTGAAATGTTGGATTGTCTGAGCACAAACAGAGCGACTTCTTTTGGCAACGCATGAAGCAGAGTTAAAAAAGAGTTTGAGTGATGAATGACAGGCTGCTAGGAGTGGCGGACAATCCAAAGATCCCTCCTCACTCACACTCCCAGAAAAGGCTTTTGAGTTGCTGTGGATCCAGTGGTGTGTGTGTGTGTGTTGGTGTGTGTGTGAGCGCGCACGAGGCAGGCTGCCCCTGCCAACTCCTAATGAATGTGTTACTGAGGAGGAGAGTGATAACTCTTGTGCCTCAGCTCACCTGTGTGTTTGTATGTGTGTGTGTGTGTGTGTGTGGTGGGGGGGAGTGGGGTATGATGAACACATGACATCTGCCTGTGGCACAGATGAGAGCTCCAGGATCTAGCCCAGCCAGACTAGAAAAAACTCATCTGAAATTTGACAATAAACTACAGTTTGTAATGAAATACAGGAATGTGTCTTTACCGTATCGGTTACTGTCACATCCCTGAGCTTTCTACATTTATAGAGGTCTTAGGTCTGAATGAGGTTTCTACAGAGATGAAGCACAGTGGTCGGACAGCGGTGTTGACACTGTGGTGGGGCTGTTAAGCATGAAACACACTGAGAATCTCACTGCCGATATACTGCCGATAGGCACTTACTTTACCTTACTGACTTTATTGTCCCCATGGGAGCATTTTGTTGCAGTATCATGTACATTTTAAAGTGGCGTTTTAATATAGTAGACAACAGTTACCAACAGTATATACCAATGAAAGAGACTAGCCTGCTGGCCTTACTGGTGGACAGGAACATTAGCCCGAGCTGTCTAGGAGGGATATCACACCTGGCACAAATAGTCTAGTTCTGTTTTTCCTGCTGGGGGGTGCCCTATACCTGCACATAGAGGGGAGTAGTTCAAAGTTAAGGTACTACACTGACTTTGTTTTACACATTTTTATTGAGAGTATTTTCACTTTTTGCATTGTTTGCTGGTTTGGCTTGGGTCTAAAATGTTTTTGTGAGCCTTGCTGAGGGCCCTGAACTTAAAGATCTCATCACCTTGCTTGCTGTGGTGATAATCCTTCTCAGCATATTTCTCTGGCTGACAGTGGCATTGCCAAACCAACAAACAATGCAAAAAGTTTAAATACTCTCAATTCAAGATTTGTAAAACAGAGTCTGTATAGTACAGTCAACATTAAAAGATCCCAGATTTTTTGAGAAAGTACAGTCTCTGCTGACTCTTTTTTAGATCAGGTCTGTACAATTACTCCACTGAAGCTTATTGTCCAAGAGGACACTCAGATATTTTGTATTCCTATACAATCTCTATGTTCTGACCTCTGATAGATGTTGCAGAGGTAGGTGTTGTCCGCTTCCTGAAGTCTATGCACATCTCTTTGGTCTTGTTGGTATTGAGAAGCAAGTGTGATTCATCACACCACTCCACAAATTCATGACAGTGGGGAGGCCGTTCCTTCTCTTGCTAGAACAAAAACGCTGCCTGCTACGTGCCGACCCGGTAGCGACCAACCTACCGATTCTACTTGTCAAATAGCAATGCTCGTCAGTGGCCAATAACTTGACTTTGAGCCAGTCAAAGAGCACAGACCCCCATATGGGCGAGCCAACAATATATATATATTATAAAGATGGCATTTCCTGCGTACATCCACAGATGAGCCATTCACACTTCATATGCAATGTAGGCTATGGATCATGGAGAGTGACTTGAATCGTTTCTTCTTTATCTTGCTAGGTAGTTATTTAGCGGAGGCCATCTTTTTTTTTTTTATTATTTTATTTTTTTACCTTTATTTAACTAGGCAAGTCAGTTAAGAACAAATTCTTATTTTCAATGACGGCCTAGGAACAGTGGGTTAACTGCCTGTTCAGGGGCAGAACGACAGATTTGTACCTTGTCAGCTTGGGGATTTGAACTTGCAACCTTTCGGTTACTAGTCCAATGCTCTAACCACTAGGCTACCCTGCCGCCCCTGGCTAGTATCAACAAGGGCTTTCTACAAAATAGCAACATTAGCGCAGATAATGTTGGAATGTAGACCATAAGCAATAAGCACATATATGCATTGCCAAACAACTCTACTGCCACCTTCTGGTTTGGAGTATTTTAGCAAGGCTGAGTAGCTGAAGGTCTTTGCTGTGTGAACACATAAGAGATTGACTGCCAACACCCTGTTCAGAGGTGCTAAGTACTGTCGGCAGGCAAACGTTTGACAATCCTACCGGTGTGTCTGAGCTTTTAGAGGAGGGGAGACACCCTTCTGTGCGTCTGTCACAGCTGAAGACCAACACAGAGGAAAAGGGCTATTGGTCTGATAGGAGGAGTGAAAAGAAATGCAGGGGGAGAGATCAGGGCCTAATGTGCTTAACAGTCCAGAGAGAGGAGTGTGAGAACGCCATCAAGGAGACCACACCTCTGTTCAAATGAAGAAGCACCAGTAGTCACAACGCCCCTCCGCTTCCTCCCCTCCATGTCCACCCCAGGCCCCTCTCTACTATCCCCTCCCCCAGACCCTCACTACCCCTGGTGGTCCTGGAGGTAGAGCTCGGTGTTGCCAGATTAGGCAGTTCCACACCCCCAAAAAATGGGATGCAAGAAAACACAAAAAACCCTCACACCCAGCTCACAGAGCAAACTGTTAAAATGTGGCTACTTTTTAGTGGATTGGGCAGGATTTTGGTTCCAATTCTGCTAGAAAGTGTCAGTAGAATCTGGCAACACTGGTAGAGCTATACTGGCCTTGGGATGGGGAAGAAACCCAACCAGCCTCCGAGCAGCCTCCAAGTATGCTTCTATATTTTCCTTTAAGAGTGGAAAATATCAGATTTGTTCATATTTAGCCTCTGGAAGACTATACAGTACCAGTCAAAAGTTTGGACACACCTACTCATTCAAGGGTTTTTCTTTATTTGGACTATTTTCTACATTGTAGAATAATAGTGAAGACATCAAAACTATGAAATAACACATACGGATTCATGTAGCAACCAAAAAAAGTGTTAAACAAATATGTTAAACAAATATATTTTATATTTGAGATTCTTCAAAGTAGCCACCATTTGCCTTGATGACAGCTTTGCACACTCTTGTCATTCTCTCAACCAGCTTCATGAGGTAGTCACCTGGAATGAATTTCAAATAACAGGTGTGCCTTGTTAAATGTAAATTTCTGGAATTTCTTTCCTTCTTAATGCGTTTGAGCCAATCAGTTATGTTGTGTTAAGGTAAGGGTGGTATACAGAAGAAAGCCCTATTTGGTAAAAGGCCATGTCCATATTATGGCAAGAACAGCTCAAATAAGCAAAGAGAAATGACAGTCCATCATTACTTTAAGACATGAAGGTCAGTCAATACGGAAAATGTCAAGAACTTTGAAAGTTTCTTCAAGTGCAGTCGCAAAAACCATCAAGCGCTATGATGAAACTGGCTCTCATGAGGACCGCCACAGGAAAGGAAGAGTTACCTCTGCTGCAGAGGATAAGTTCATTAGAGTTACCAGCCTTAGAAATTGCAGCCCAAATAAATGCTTCACAGAGTTCAAGTAACAGACACATCAACATCTGTTCAGAGAAGACTGTGTGAGTCAGGCCTTCATGGTCGATTGCTGCAAAGAAACCACTACTAAAGGACAGCAATAAGAGAAAGTGACTTGCTTGATCTATTTACAGTACCAGTCAAAAGGGATAGAGCGCAACTGGACATGCCTAGCTCTGGAACGCAGTCCTAGTGGTGCTAGGATTCTTCACAGATTTATTAAGCTCTTAATGAAAGAAGAGTGAAAACAATGGAGGGAAAAACAAACAGAGAGGAAAGAGAAGGGGAAGCTGCTGGTACTTTGGGTGACGATGATGAGTTGTGTCTTATTTGCTGAGGTGCCAAGATAATTCACTGCAGAGGACTCCCACATACTCCCGCATAACTGATGGATCTCTGCTGCTAAGAGAGGCCCACACTCTCACACAGAGAGTACACACACAGAGTACACAATGTACCTTTTGGAGTCATGCACTGTATGACCTGACTGCACACACACACACACACCCCCACACACACACACACACACAGACAGAACTGATTAACTGTCTCCCTGAAGGCCTGATAAAACACTGTCTGCATGACCTCACTTCCTGTTGCTGCAGCCAGAGGGAGGATGGATAGACAGTAATCCGTTGAGTGGTAGAGGAGAGGGGAACACACACATTTCCCCTCAGAGTGTTTTACTGGCTGGGAATCTGCCCCCCTGACCTTTCCCGTGTCATGCTTTAGGGGAGGTAGTCTGATCCTGATCTGTGACCCCCACATTGGCCCTTAACAAATTTTTAAAAATTGTCCTTTGGGGGTTAATAATGTTTTCCATCCTATCTATCTATATACAAGTTATAAAATTGAACCTCAACTCCCAGTCTCAATTACAGTTCCAGCGAGTTTAAGAGTGATGTCTGATGTGACAACATCATGAGGTTTTCCAACTTCTATCCCTCGTCGCTTAAATCATCCTTCAATATGAATTAATTTTAAATAGTCGTTTGCCTGCTGATGTCTGCCTTTAAATTACTGTACGGCTATGTAGGGAAATGCCTTTTTGGAAGTAAACCCCATCACTCAAGCTTGTGGCGTCAAGCGAGTTTTAGAAGATACATTTTCAGTGGACAACTTTCTTCTTTAATCGGTGCAATGTGCCGAGGAGTGAGGAAAAACCTGGCCACATTTTCTGACATGCCCTGGGAGAATCTACTCCCATATGGACCATGACATCAGATCAGTCTTTAGCAAAGCTGCACTGATTAAAATGCTCAGACTGTAATTACTACGAATTGCTTCTTCAGCGAGATGACAGAGAGGAGGCCAAGGCTAGACTCAGCGAGAGGACTGAGGTACCCGGGAGGCCAAGGCCAGACTCAGCGAGATGACTGAGGTACCCGGGAGGCCAAGGCCAGACTCAGCGAGATGACGAGGTACCCGGGAGGCCAAGGCCAGACTCAGCGAGATGACTGAGGTACCCGGGAGGCCAAGGCCAGACTCAGCGAGATGACTGAGGTACCCGGGAGGCTAAGGCCAGACTCAGCGAGATGACTGAGGTACCCGGGAGGCTAAGGCCAGACTCAGCGAGATGACAGAGGTACCTGGGAGGCCAAGGCCAGACTCAGTGAGATGACTGAGGTACCCGGGAGGCCAAGGCCAGACTCAGCGAGATGACAGAGGTACCTGGGAGGCCAAGGCCAGACTCAGTGAGATGACTGAGGTACCCGGGAGGCCAAGGCCAGACTCAGCGAGATGACTGAGGTACCCGGGAGGCCAAGGCCAGACTCAGCGAGATGACTGAGGTACCCGGGAGGCCAAGGCCAGACTCAGCGAGATGACTGAGGTACCCGGGAGGCCAAGGCCAGACTCAGCGAGATGACTGAGGTACCCGGGAGGCCAAGGCCAGACTCAGCGAGATGACTGAGGTACCCGGGAGGCCAAGGCCAGACTCAGCGAGATGACTGAGGTACCCGGGAGGCTAAGGCCAGACTCAGCGAGATGACAGAGGTACCTGGGAGGCCAAGGCCACACTCAGTGAGATGACTGAGGTACCTGGGAGGCCAAGGCCAGACTCAGCGAGAGGACTGAGATACCCGGGAGGCCAAGGCCAGACTCAGCGACATGACAGAGGTACCCGGGAGGCCAAGGCCAGACTCAGCGAGAGGACTGAGGTACCCGGGAGGCCAAGGCCAGACTCAGCGAGAGGACTGAGGTACCCGGGAGGCCAAGGCCAGACTCAGCGAGAGGACTGAGGTACCCGGGAGGCCAAGGCCAGACTCAGCGAGAGGACTGAGGTACCCGGGAGGCCAAGGCCAGACTCAGCGAGAGGACTGAGGTACCCGGGAGGCCAAGGCCAGACTCAGTGAGATGACTGAGGTACCTGGGAGGCCAAGGCCAGACTCAGTGAGATGACTGAGGTACCTGGGAGGCCAAGGCCAGACTCAGCGAGAGGACTGAGATACCCGGGAGGCCAAGGCCAGACTCAGCGAGATGACAGAGGTACCCGGGAGGCCAAGGCCAGACTCAGCGAGAGGACTGAGGTACCCGGGAGGCCAAGGCCAGACTCAGCGAGATGACAGAGGTACCCGGGAGGCCAAGGCCAGACTCAGCGAGATGACAGAGGTACCCGGGAGGCCAAGGCCAGACTCGGCGAGAGGACTGAAGTACCCGGGAGGCCAAGGCCAGACTCAGCGAGAGGACTGAGGTACCCGGGAGGCCAAGGCCAGACTCAGCGAGAGGACTGAGGTACCCGGGAGGCCAAGGCCAGACTCAGTGAGATGACTGAGGTACCTGGGAGGCCAAGGCCAGACTCAGCGAGATGACAGAGGTACCCGGGAGGCCAAGGCCAGACTCAGCGAGAGGACTGAGGTACCCGGGAGGCCAAGGCCAGACTCAGCGAGAGGACTGAGGTACCCGGGAGGCCAAGGCCAGACTCAGTGAGATGACTGAGGTACCTGGGAGGCCAAGGCCAGACTCAGTGAGATGACTGAGGTACCTGGGAGGCCAAGGCCAGACTCAGCGAGAGGACTGAGGTACCTGGGAGGCCAAGGCCAGACTCAGCGAGATGACAGAGGTACCCGGGAGGCCAAGGCCAGACTCAGCGAGAGGACTGAGGTACCCGGAAGGCCAAGGCCAGACTCAGCGAGAGGACTGAGGTACCCGGGAGGCCAAGGCCAGACTCAGTGAGATGACTGAGGTACCTGGGAGGCCAAGGCCAGACTCAGTGAGATGACTGAGGTACCTGGGAGGCCAAGGCCAGACTCAGCGAGAGGACTGAGATACCCGGGAGGCCAAGGCCAGACTCAGCGAGATGACAGAGGTACCCGGGAGGCCAAGGCCAGACTCAGCGAGAGGACTGAGGTACCCGGGAGGCCAAGGCCAGACTCAGCGAGAGGACTGAGGTACCCGGGAGGCCAAGGCCAGACTCAGCGAGATGACAGAGGTACCCGGGAGGCCAAGGCCAGACTCGGCGAGAGGACTGAAGTACCCGGGAGGCCAAGGCCAGACTCAACGAGATGACTGAGGTACCCGGGAGGCCAAGGCCAGACTCAGCGAGAGGACTGAGGTACCCGGGAGGCCAAGGCCAGACTCAGCGAGAGGACTGAGCACATTTAAGTCATCTGAGCACGTGGGGTGTGTTCCAAAGGACACACTATTCTCAGTAAACTACCTTTAACTAGTGCATTATATAGGGAAGAGGGGGTTGTAGGAGCTATTTATCATGTTTATGTTCTATTTATTTCCTCCCTATACTTATCTGTTTAGCACCTGACCAACCCCCCCCCCCCCCCCCCCCCCCCGATTTAAATTTATTTTTACCATTGATTATATATGGCTGCCAGGTGATTGAGATAATGAACTTCAATTTTTAAAGGAACCGGTTGACTTTGTCTTTTAGCTAGCTAGGTCTTTAAAATAAAAATAAATGAAAATGTTTGGGTGGGAACTAGTGTGCTTGAGTGCACAGACAATTTTCAACCGTATCATAACGTATTCTTTCTGTTTGTGATAATGATTTAAGAAAAGAAGGGAAATAAACGGACTAAACGTATTCTTGGATTCTTCTCTTTTATTGGATTGTGCAAGATGGAATTATCCCCAGGTCGTCAGTGAGTGGCATCAAGTACTTTTTTGTATTTGTTACTACAAACTGGTGAGATGACAGAGAGGTACCGGGAGGTCCAGGTCCAGGCCCGACTCAGTGTAATAACTGAGCACATACTGTAGGGTGCTTCCCAAATGACACTCCATTCACAGTGTACTACTTTTGACCAGTGCGTTATACACTGCGAGTACAAAACATTAGGAACACCTTCCTAATTGTCTCAAGGGTTAAAAATCCTTCTTTAACCTGTCTCCTCCCCTTCATCTACACTGAGTGAAGTGAATTTAACAGCTGACGTCAATAAGGGATCATAGCTTTCACCTGGATAGTCTATGTCATGGAAATAGCAGGTGTTCCTAATATTTGGCACACTCAGTGTATAGGGAATAGGAGGCCATTTCAGACATAAACCTAGCCAGCGACATGCACCAAAGAAATGGTTACGAGGATAATGTTTATAATGTGACCCCTCTGCTTGCCCCTCTGACTCCCCTGTGTCTGTCTGGATGCCTCTCCTTTATCACTGGATCCTGGATGAATATAGCCCACTAACGAGCACTCAGACAGGTATATTACCACTCAATCTCAGGGGACTAACTCCCATATTGTATATCCCTTTCAGTTTCCATGTAAACAAACATGTCAACAGTCCGAGCATTAAAATGTTAAAAATATATTGTTACTCAACATGATATGCGTATCTCAAATCTCAGGAGTCAAAACAACTTCAGCTTTCAAATGCTTGCCATCCCCATCCCCACTTCCTATCGCCATGGTGCACTTTACAGTTGAACTTCTCAGCCTGGCCTCAGAGCCATACGAAACACAGCCATCTCTCGGTAAAATCGCACAGGGCCTTTAGAAACTGAAGCCTCTTCTGGTTTAACTAGCTGCTGAGAGTTCATACTCATATTCACATTGGCCCACATGACATAACTACCCTGTGACACTTGTTTTTCTGATCGTACTTCATGTTTAGCTGTTGAAAGCCATATGAATCATACTGTAGCCATTTACACAACGTTTCAACATGAAGGAAAAAAAGGTCCATGCATGTGTCTTTCACATGACGTCATCTCTTCCAAGCTGCTGCTTGTATTTATACCTTTCATTACACACTTGGTGAGGCCAGACCGGGGTTCAAATAATATTTGATATATTTTCAATTACTTTAGCTGCCTTTGATTGAGCTTGCCTGGTGCAATGGAAGCAAGAGAACAGTGACAAAATGTTTGAAACGCGCCCGTCTGGTACTCCAGGCAGTAAAGGACTCCCGCAGAAGACTATAGATAGACGGAAAACTCAGAGTGGATCCTGCTGAACAACTAGCAGTGAGTAATGATAGGATGTGTAAACAGAACACAGAGGGATAGAGAGCAACTGGACATGCCTAGCTCGGGAACGCAGGCCTTGTGGTGCTAGGATTCTACACTGATTTATTTAGCTCTTAATGAAAGAAGAGAGAAGACAACTGAGGGAAAGACAAACAGAGAGGAGAGAGAAGGGGAAGCTGCTTGTACTTTGGGCAACGATGATGAGTTGTGTCTCATTTGCTGAGGTGCCAAGATGCATGTGTCTTTCACATGACGTCATCTCTTCCAATTTGCTGCTTGTATTTATACCTTTCATTACACACTTGGTGAGGCCAGACCTGGGTTCAAATAATATTTGATATATATTTCAATGAATTTAGCAGCCTTTGATTGAGCTTGCCTGGTGCAATTGAACCAACAGAACAGTCGCAAAAACTGTGAAACCCGCACATCTGGCATTCCAGGCAGGCTAACGCAAACACTCAAGGTTTTGGAAAAACTTCAAAGAGTATTTGAACCCATGTCTTGGTGAGGCCAGTTCAGGCAACATGACCCAGCCCAGAGACGGGTGGTTAAGCAGCACTGGGAGATGAGGATCCTTTGGCTGGGACTGTGTTCAATTTACATGTGGTACACAATATTTTGCTCTCGCTATCTAGTCAACAAAACAGTTCTGAAACTTCAGAACAGGTCACAAAACTGAATTGGGATGGGGCATTGAGGGCAGTCAGGTTCACTCTATCCTCTAGAGACTGCTGCATAATAAGAGCACATGGTATTTTGTTTATAGTACATACAGTAATGAGTAGAAAATGGTCCCAGGCTGGAAGTTGAGTTGATAATAAGAAACTGTGGGATTACTCGTGAGGAGAGAGGGCAATGAGTGTTGGGTTATAAGAGAACTGCCACAGACAGATGAATGCAGGCAGACAGGCAGGCAGACAGACAGATGAATGCAGGCAGACAGGCAGGCAGGCAGACAGACAGATGGACACACACACAAGTCTTTCCACTTGCTCTGCATGGATGTTGATTAAGTTAGTGCCAGTTAAAGTGTGTGGACTGTGGCTTCGTCACAAGGCCCAGTATGCTACTAATTCTGACTCGGGGGGACTTTCCCTGGTCTTGACCTCGACATTACACCCTGCTAGCTAAGCTTTCCATAGGTCTGCATGGAGACAACATGGCGACAGGGTCACTACCTGTCAAATAGAGGGCAGAAGCGCATCTTGTGTGTAATAATGTTCAAACATACACAAACACAAGTTGATGAAAAGAGAGAAGGCCTGGGCCTCCCGAGTGGCACAGTGCTCTAAGGTATCACTAAATACCCACGTTCGAACCCAGACTTTGTCACGGCCGGCCGTGACCGGGAGACCCATGAGAATGTGCCCAATTGGCTCAGCGTTGTCCGGGTTAGGGGAGCGTTTGGCCGTCTGGGATTTCCTTGTCCTATCGCGCTCTAGTGACTCCTTGTGGCGGGTTGGGCGCCTGCAAGCTGACTTCGGTTGCCAGCTGGACGGGGTTTCCTCCGTCACATTGGTGCGGCTGGCTTCGGGTTAAGCGAGCAGTGTGTTAAGAAGCAGTGCGGCTTGGCAGGGTCGTATTTCGGAGGACGCATGGCTCTTCACCTTTGCCTCTCCCGAGTTGCACCGATGGGACAAGACTGTAACTACCAATTGGGTAGAAAAAGGGGATAAAAGTACAAAAAAACAGAACAGCGATAGGAGGAGGGTTAGACTGTCAGAAACAAAGAGACTGACTGAGGCACAAGGGGCCAAAAATGAGACAAAAGCTATGGCCAGAGGCCAGACATATGAAAACGGTTAAGGATACTAGAAGCAAGTTCATTTTATGAGGGGAGGTAAAATGCAGTGGTGTAAAAATACTTGAAAGTACTACTTAAGTCGTTTTTGGGGTATCTGTACTTTACTATTTATATTTTTTTACAACTTTTACTTCACTACATTCCTAAAGAAAATGATGTACTTTTTACTCCATATATTTTCCCTGACACCCAAAAGTACTCATTACATTTTGAATGCTTAGCAGGACAGGAAAATGGTCCAATTCACACACTTATCAAGAGAACAAACATCCCTGGTCATCCCTACTACGTCTGATCTGGCGGACTCATTAAACACATGCTTCGTTTGTAAATGATGTCTGAGTGTTGGAGCATTCCCCTGGCCATCCTTAAAAAAAATAAAAAATATGGTGCCTTCTGGTTTGCTTAATAAGGAATTTGAAATAAATATATTTTATCAGTTACAATTACCTCTGATAATTAAGTATATTTAAATCCAAATAGTTTGACTTTTACTGAAGTAGAAATTTGCTGGGTGACTCACTTTTACTTGAGTCATTTTCTATCAAGGCATCTTTACTTTTACTCAAGTATGACAATTGGGTACTTCTTCCACCACTTTCCACCACTTTTTCCACCACCAATGCTGTGGCTTTTTGTATACACGATGTCTGCAGCCTCTTATAGACACTAAGGTCGTATCCTGAGCTAATTTTTTAGTTAGTGTAACAGCATCTGTGGCATTCGAATGGATTATACAAGCAGAATAACTGAACTCAAGCGAAACCACTACTGTGCCTGTGGCCTTTAAACTACACATAACTTACCCTTGTCTCAGAAACTGGGCAAGTGTTGTTCAATGAAGTCAGTTTAATCCTAGCCAACTGGCACAACTCCTACGGTTTCTGTTCCCTTCCTATTGTCCTATCTGTTTGCTCTTGTTGAACCTTGATTTCACCCTCCGGTAAAAGCTACTCTACCAGCACATTTACCATCATTTACCTTATAATTAGTGTTTTTCTCCCAGAACAAGCTTTACACTCCACCAGCAGGTTCACAGGTGGCTGGTTTGGAGGAAAGCCAAGTCTGGCACTGCACTGGAAAACAAAAGCACCGTTTCTTCTGCCTTAGCTTTCATTTTCTTTTACAAGCCTCCATTTACCTTCTTCCACCTCCCAGTGAGATCTAGTGCTGTTTGTTTTCCATTGGCATATTTGATTAAGCCAGGGGCCACACCACATGCCCTTTCAGCAGCAGCAGAGAGGCCCCATGGGTCCCAGGGTAGACTGTTTGTAGACAGGGGACCAGGGATGAGGGCAACTCAACAGCCCTTCCATCTGGTCCCACCTAAACTCTGTTTATCCTTCTGGCAAATTTTTATCCCTGACAGACTGACTCAACTCAGTTGAGTTGTTCTCTGTATATTATTTGTTTATTTGGATCCCCATTAGCTTTAGCAGAAGCAGCAGCTACTCTTCCTGGGGTCCACGAAAAACACGACATAACAAGAAACAAAACACTGATAAGACAGTCACACAAATGTAAAATATAATGATATACAAAAAAATGTCACCAAAAAATAATACAAACAATAAAATAATTTGTGTTAGTGTGTCTGTGTGTTTGCGTATCCCCTCTCACAGTCCCCGCCTTTCCATTAGTTGTTTTTAAATCTGTTTTCAAAGGTAATTTTGCTGTATGCTTGAGTAAGATGGAAAGGAGTTCCATGCGATCATAGCTCTGTATAAAACTGTCCGTTGCCGTGAATTTGTTTTGGACTTGGGTACTGTGAAGAGACCCATGGTGGCATGTCTTGTTGGAGTATGTATGGGTGTCTGAGATTAATGTTATTTGATTATGCAGACAATCTGGAATTTTAGTCAGTAATATTTCTGATAAAAACTAGGGAGAGAAGCAGTTAATCTCTAGTCAACCCTCAACCAGGAAAGACTGGCATGAATGGTGTTGATGACAGTTCTGTATGTGCAAGTAAGGGCATGGCGTGCTGCTCTGTTTTGAGCCAGCTGCAGCTTTGCTAGGTCTTTCTATGCTGCACTTGACCATATTACTGGACAGTAATCAAGATGGGCTACCCCTCAGAGCCTGGTTCCTCTCTAGGGTCCTTCCTAGGTTCCTGCCTTTCTAGGGAGTTTTTCCTAGCCACCGTGCTTCTACATCTGCATTGCTTGCTGTTTGGGGTTTTAGGCTGGGTTTCTGTATAGCACCTTGTGACACCTGCTGATGTAAAAAAGCTTTATAAATACAGAGCCTGAACAACTAGTACAGTTGATGTGTCTAAAAACGCAGAACATCTTTTTACAACATACATACCACTCCCAGTCTTCAAAACAATTTTGTCAATATGACTTGCCCATGATAATTGACCATCCAATGTTATACCTAGGAGTTTAGCTTCCTCAGTTTGCTCAATGGTCACACCCTTCATACACAACTCCAGTTGAGGTTAAGGTCTTAGAGAATGTTTTGAAACAAATACAATGCTTTTAGTTTTAGATGTATTTAAGACCAGTTTATTATTAAATCACCCATTCTGATACTGACTGTACTCCTTATTTTACATTTCCATGAGCTCAATGGCTTTGGGTGCTGTCATGTAGAGTGTGGAATCATCCACATACATAGTCATTCTAGCTTTGTGGAAGACCAGTGGCAAATCACTTGTTAAAATAGAGAAGAGTAGCGGCCCAAGACAACTGCCCTGAGGGACATCGCTCTGTACATATCTGATGTTAGAGAAGCTTCCATTGAAGAACACTCTCTGGGTTCTATTGGATAAATAACTCTCCAACCACGTGATGGCAGGGAATATTGTCACGCCCTGACCTTAGTTCCTTTTTTATGTCTCTATTTTGGTTTGGTCAGGGCGTGAGTTGGGGTGGTCATTCTATGTTTTTTTCCTATGTTTTCTTTTCTATGTGTTTGGCCTGGTATGGTTCCCAATCAGAGGCAGCTGTCTATCGTTGTCTCTAATTGAGAACCATACTTAGGTATCCTTTTTCCACCTGGTGTTTGTGGGTAGTTGCTTCCTGTTTTGTGTTGTCACCTTTCAGGACTGTTTCGATTTTCGTTGTTTCACTTTGTTATTTTGTATTTCGTGTTCAGTTATATTAAATTAACATGGACACCTACCACGCTGCGTTTTGATCCGATCTTTCCTGTTCCTCAGATGAAGAAGATCGTTACAGATATTTAGCCATAGCAAGTTAGTTTTTTAAATAACAATTTATGATCAATAACATAAAAGGCAGCATTGAAATATAACAATACAGCTCCAACTATCATCTTATTATCCATTTATTTTAACCAATCATCAGTCATCTGAGTTAGTGGAATTCAAGTTGAGCGCTCTTCTCTATATGCATGCTGAAAGTCGTGTACTCTGAAAGATAGCATTGTATTTGGTCAAACAATCCTCTCCATCAGTTTACTAAGGACAGGCAGCAAACTGATTGGGCGGCTGTTAGAGCCACTAAAGGGTGCATTACTATTTTTGGGCAGTGGAATGACTTTAGCTTCCTTCCACACCTGTGGACAAACACACTCCTTTAGGCTTTGGATAAATATATAGCAAATAGGGGTAGCAATACAGTCCCTACCAATCTCAATAGTTTCCCATCGAGCTTGTCTATACCTGGTGACTCATCATTATTGATGGATAGTTTTTCCACCTCTCTCACACTAACTTGACGAAATTCAAAACAACAATCGTTCTACTTCATTATTAGATATTTTATACAAAAATATGATGGTTCACTGTTCAATGTTGTCATTTCACATCTCAGTTTTTCCAATTTGTTATACCCATCAAATTCAATGAACGTTGGAGATTAATTGGGTTTTCTGCCCATGATATCAAAGTATCCAAAGTATTTTTCCATTGGGTTTTATGTCATTTCTCAATTTACAGTATGCCAACCAATCAGCTGAGCAGCCGGACTTGTTTGCCACCTCTTTTGCATAATTTCTTTGAACCAAACAATTTTTCAATTCATCATCAATCCAGGGGCTCACAGTTCTCAGTTTCTTAAGAGGAACATGCTTTTCAACAATTGGCATGAATCATTGTTGCAAATACACTTGCTACACCTAGATTTTTTGACAATCCCTTGATGAAGGACTATATCTCCGAAAACTCATCTGGAAACATTTACTGAAGGGAAGTTACCATCCAGATCTGTCTCTTTACTTTCCCAGTTTATATTCAATGGAGTCCTTCTGAGGTACTAAAATATATAACCCACAACAATAGTTGACTATAATAGAGATAGACCACAACCAATCCTGACCCCAGTAAGACCCCAGATTGTGCATCATCATAGTTTACAGGAAGCAGATGCTTAGTTAGAACTACCCGTGGGTCTACTCTGTGCATCCTTGAGCCTCCTGATCCCATTACAGCCCTTTCCACTGGTGGAGCTCTGAGCTGGGCTGTGTGGCAGAGCGGAGCCCTGGCCCTCAGCTGACTCCTGACCCACCAGGCACGCAGCTTTACACTGGCTCTGCTCTGTGATGATAGCCTCTCCAGAGCCACACTTCTCCCCATGTGCCAACACTAGAGTCCAGAGGTATGGCTTGGCATTTGCACTAGCA
This sequence comes from Salvelinus fontinalis, assembly GCF_029448725.1. Lineage (NCBI taxonomy): Eukaryota > Metazoa > Chordata > Actinopteri > Salmoniformes > Salmonidae > Salvelinus > Salvelinus fontinalis. Next base: position 13,493,608 of record NC_074688.1, on the reverse strand, counting down.
GGGCATTGGCATGTACTTCACTGGACAGCTCTGGAGTGCATGCCTGTCTGTTGACTGTTGACCCAGAGTCAGCCACTGAGCATCTACTCTTGGGTGAAATTAAGTGCTGGGGTGGGGAGCTCTGCCTCTCAAGACCCACCGTCCGTGCAGTGGCATGAAACACTGAAGAATCAAGTATTTTTCTGGATGGGATATGGGACGTCTCTTCAATGCCTTGGTAAATGGCAGAATATGGGAGGTTCACTTGAGTATATACATATATAAGCTTGAAAGTGGAAAAGCGGGCTAGTGAATGAGGGGTCGAATAAGTGTAAGAGAGGGTGATGGTGAGGGTGAGTGGTGTACAGCGTGCCCTTTGACAACAGCTGCCATTCCAGAGTGAAGTGTTTATGGTTTCCATACTCACCTGGTGGACCGCAGACTGGATCCGGACTCAGAACGGGGTCAATACGGACGGCACGTCCCGAGTAAAAAATAAATAATTAAAATGTTCTATGTTTTGGGCATCAACCCCCGGTATCATATAAACACACAGAAGACATTGAATAATGCATAGAATTGCAGGAAATTAGCTTTAAAACTGCAACAGTTTCTCTCCGCCAACAAGAGGGCTGTGCAGTTTGGGGTCGCGAGGTGGGGGTTTGTTACTACGCCGATAAATGACATTATCCATCCGGACCTTTGCCATCTCGGAAATATGTATGACCAGACCTTCTCAAATAGTACTTGAGTACCCTGGTTTATGGTATACTTGACTATGTAGCAACTGAGAGATAGGGTTTTGGCACAGTATTTCTCCATTTGTAGGGTACTAAAGACCTTATAAGCAAGAATACTCCAAAGCCTATGAGGCTTCCAGCTAGGAAACAGATTGGTTTTCAGCAGAAGACAGACAATAGTGTGTCGAACACATCAAACTACAGCTTTTCATACTCTATCAGAAAAGGGAAAAATGGTGGGGGGGACAGCCTCTATTTTTACTAATGCCATCAGCTGTAAGGACATTTCGTTGGCGACTTCGTTTGATGCTATACTTTTTAAATGTCAGCCACCAGTGCTGGCCATAACCCTGTATAGGCCACCAAAACACTGCCCCACTTCCTTTACAGATTTCTCTAAACTATTGTTTATTGTCCTTGAGAACTATGATTAAATCATTGTTTTGGGTGATTTTAATATTCATGTTGACAAAGAGACTGACTCCAAGGCCATTGAATTGATGAATCTTTTGAGCTCTATGGACTGTATCCAACATGTTACTGGGCCCACCCATAACCACAGCCATACTCTGGACCTGGTTATTACCAAGAGGCTTTCTACTGACATATCCTGTATTGTTGATGTTTCTTTATCAGATCACCACAGTGGATTTCTTTACTACCCTGTTGACCATAGCACAGGGTAATATTGAACGCATTATTAAGAAGAAACGCTATTTAAAAACTCTGAAGTTGCTACAGATTTTAATGAATGCATGAACAATACTCCATCACCTATTCTGCAGTCCTCTTGTAGGATTTAGTTGACAACTTTAATAGGAAATTAAGGGCAACCATTGATGCTAGAGCTCCAGTAAGGTTGAAAAAGGCCACATCCAAACAGACAGCCTCTTGGCAGTGTTATCAGAAAGCACAGCATTGCATTTCACTGCTACACAGACGATACACAACTTTACATTTCTGTGGCACCAAAGGATTTGAGCTCCAAGGATATATTATTAGACTGTATTTGTGATTTAAAGACATGGATGGCTCACAACTTCAGCTAACCTCCAGCTAAATCAAAACTGAGGTACTTATTGTTGGAGCCAAAGCACACAGAGAGAATCTGGCCGCACATTTTAATTTCATGGGCAATAAAGATAAAACACCAGGTAAAAAAACCTAGGCGTCATTTTAGATTCTGAACTCAATTTCGAATCCCACATTAGGAATGTGACTAAAATAGCTTTTTACCACCTGAGGAACATTGCCAAGGTGTGGCCGTTTCTCTCGCAGGCTAATACATAAAGATTCATCCATGCTTTTATTACAAGCAGGCTTGACTTCTGTAATGCTCTCCTGTTTAGTCTGCCCAAGAAAGCCATTGGTCAACAGCTAAACATACAAAATGCTGCTGACCAAGACCAGAGGGAGAGCACATATTACACAGGTTTTAAGGCCTCTGCACTGGCTGCCTATGCGTTTTAGAATTAATGTTAAGATTCTTCTATTGGTTTTTAAATCAATCCATAATTGTGCACCCCAATACATGTCAGACATGCTTTTAAGTTACGTACCCAGTAGGTCCCTTAGGTCCTCTGGCACTGGCCTTTTAACTATCCCAAAGCCTAGGACCAAGACGCATGGAGAGGCAGCCTTCAGTTATTATGCCCCCAGCCTCTGGAATGGCCTGCCAGAGAATCCAAGGGGGGCCAAAACTGTGGACATATTTAAAAGAGATCTTAAAACACACCTTTTCAGCATTGCTTTTCCTTAGGGTGCTTTATAGTGTTTCAGTTTTCATTGTTATTCTTTCTGTTTTTATCCTCTTGTGTAGTAAATATTTCAGTTTTTATTTTCATTGTTTTCCTTCCTGTGAAGCACATTGCGTTGCATTCCATGACGGAAATGTGCTGTATAAATAAAGCTTGATTGGACATGACATCACACACTCTCTCTGACCCGCTAACTTAGTAGAACTCTCTAGAGCAAAAAGTCAAAACAACAGCAACTATTAAATACAAATGAAAACAACAACTTCAAACAAATACATTTCTTAGTGCACATTTTCATATCAAACATGATCGTGCCTTTTTATAAAAGAAAATCATTATTCCATGTCAAGTATTTGTCATAGCAAAATTAAGCTACCTTACACAATCTTAGAGTGGTATTATCATAGAGCAGTACTATGACCTTGTGGGATAGTCCCTCGTTCCCAAATAATGAAAAACACATGATCAATCTCTCTATATTTACTGTACTTTTATAATGGTAGAATCGGGAGAAACATTACCCTATATCAAATGACTTGATGGACACACACTATACCCACAGTCCCGAAATAAACCCCCTGATAGAGAGGTACTGAGATGGAGAAGGAGTAGAAGAAGGAGGGTAGGAATGGACTGTCTGTATCCATGGAGATCAGCTCTAACCACTCTGGCATGTTCTCTCAGTAGGGCTTTCTCTGAACAGGAGAGACACAGAACACACACAATGAGCAGGGAAGTCTTTCTCTCGCTCTCTCTCTCACCCACACGTATACAGTCATGTTGGGTTGTCACGATACCAGAATTGCAATACTACAATACCTGATTCTCCATGGCAAAAAGGAAAACACAAAGCAGACTGCTTTATGTATAATATTGTGTGCTATAGCTTGTTAAAGAAACATGTGATTCTGGGTGACAACATAAGGCTGCTTGTTTCCAACATTAGGACTGTTTTCCATCAGGAAATTTAGTCTGCTTCATGTTTTGTTTCCTTGCCACGATACCTCGGAGTAACGCAATGCTGGTATCGTGACAACCCTACATTCATTCTACACACACATCACAACTGCTGCTACCAAACTCTTACTATACTGCTCAGTTTAAACACTTCTCTCCCCCCCCAATACACATGTAAATATTGGACTATATATTTTGCCTTCCTGTATTATACTTATGCTAAAATGTTTATTGTATTCTACTCCCATTTACTTTATGTTCATTTTCTTATATTTTATTATTTCTTATGGTTGTTGCATTGTCGAGACAAAATCTGCAAGTAAGCATTTCGTTCGATGATGTATACCATGCGCATCCCGTATATACGACTAATAACACTTGAAAACGCACACACCCGCGTTATGGAAGAAAATGTACCCACCTTGTTTGCTTTTCTTGCTGTGAAAGAAAAACAGTAAAAGTTCAATAAGTTGTCCTAGCAAGCAAACAACAACTAGCAAGATCTCAATTGGGTGAACTCACTAACAAAACTGAACCTGGCAATGACTAAAAGGTAAAGGACAGAGTCGGTGGAGAACTAGAGACGCTCACCTGAGCTCAGGCGGGGTAGCATCACACACAAAGTGGCCACCATGACCAGGATGAATCCACAGCCAAAGAACAACCACAGCAAGTTCCAACTGTCAACCTCTGATAAAACACAACAACCAAAGTTGTATCAGTCAATGCAGTTTCTTGTGGCATGTTCTCCTCTCAAAGCATACTACAGTACATACTGTATGTATTGGGGCTGCCATCAAGTGGTCATGAATTGGTGCTGCATACAGTATAGTATGTGTTTGGATCAATATCCTCTGAAGACTATATAAACACGGAGTATACAAAACCTTCAGAACGCCTGCTTGACAGACTGACCAGGTGAATCCAGGTCAAAGCTATGGTCCCTTATTGAGATCACTTGTCAAATCCACTTCAATCAGTGTAGATGAAGGGGGTGAGACGGGTTAAAGGAGGATTTTTAAGCCTTGAGACAATTGAGACATGGATTATGTATGTGTGCCATTCAGAGGGTGAATGGGCCAGACAAAATATTTTAGTGCCTTTGAACGTGGTATGTTAGTAGGTGCCAGGCACAGCGGTTTGTGTGAACACCTGCAATGGTGCTAGGTTTTTCATGCTCAACAGTTTCCCGTATGTATCAAGAATGGTCGACCGCCAAAAGGACATCCAGGCAACTTGACTCAACTGTGTACAGTTGAAGTCGGAAGTTTACATACACCTTAGCCAAGACATTTAAAGTCAGTTTTTCACAATTCCTGACATTTAATCCAAGTAAAAATTCCCTGTCTTAGGTCAGTTAGGATCACCACTTCATGTTAAGAATGTGAAATGTCAGAATAATAGTAGAGAGAATGATTTCTTTCAGCTTTTATTTCTTTCATCACATTCCCAGTGGGTCAGAAGTTTACATACACTCAGTTAGTATTTGGTAGCATTGCCTTTAAATTGTTTCACTTGGGTCAAACGTTTCGCGTATCCTTCCACAAGGTTCCCACAATAAGTAGGGTGAATTTTGGCCCATTCCTCCTGACAGAGCTGGTGTAACTGAGTCAGGTTTGTAGGCCTCCTTGCTCGCTCACGCTTTTTCAGTTCTGCCCACAAATTATCTATAGGATTGAGGTCAGGGCTTTGTGTTGGCCACTCCAATACCTTGACTTTGTTGTCCTTAAGCCATTTTGCCATAACTTTGGAAGTATGCATGGGGTAATTGTCCATTTGGAAGAACCATTTGCGACCAAGCCTTAACTTCCTGACTGACTGATGTCTTGAGATGTTGCTTCAATATGTCCACATCATTTTCCTGCCTCATGATGACATTTAGTTTGTGAAGTGCACCAGTCCCTCCTGCAGCAAAGCACCCGCACAACATAATGCTGTCACCCCCGTGCTTCACGGTTGGGATGGTGTTCTTCGGCTTGCAAGCCTCCCCCCTTTTCCTCCAAACATAACGATGGTCTTCATGGCCATTTTTGTTTCATCAGACCAGAGGACATTTCTCCAAAAAGTACGGTATTTGTCCCCATGTACGGTGGCAAACCATAGTCTGGCTATTTTATGGCGGTTTTGGAGCAGTGGCTTCTTACTTGCTGAGTGGCCTGTCTGGTTATATCAATATAGGACTCGTTTAACTGAGGATATAGATACCTTTGTAAATGTTTCTTCCAGCATCTTCACAAGGTCCTTTGCTGTTGTTCTGAGATTGATTTGCACTTTTCGCACCAAAGTACGTTAATCTCTAGGAGACCTTCCTGAGCAGTATGACGGCTGCATGGTCCTATGGTGTTTATACTTGCGTACTATTTTTTGTACAGATGAACGTGGTACCTTCAGGCATTTGGAAATTGCTCCCAAGGATGAACCAGACTTGTGGAGGTCTACAATTTTTTTCTGAGGACCTGGCTGTTTCAACGCAAAGAGGCACTGAGTTTGAAGGTAGGCCTTGAAATATATCCACAGGTACACCTCCAATTGACTCAAATGATGTCAATTAGCCAATCAGAAGCTTCTAAAGCCATGACATCATTTTCTGGAATTTTCCAAGCTGTTTAATGGCAGTCAAAACTTAGTGTATCTAAACTTCTGACCCACTGGAATTGTGATACAGTGAATTATAAGTGAAATAATCTGTCTGTAAACAATTGTTGGAAAAATGACTTGTGTCATGCACAAAGTAGATGTCTATAGTTTGTTAACTATAGTTTGTTCACAAGAAATTTGTGGAGTGGTTGAAAAATGAGTTTTAATGACTCCAACCTAAGTGTATGTAAACTTCAGACTTCAACTGTATATTTAAAATATGCTTCTGTAAATCTGCAGAAATGTGTATGAACACATACTGTATCACTGTACGTAATCAGATTGGGTTGTAAGGTACTCAACTGTGCCTGAGAAAACTACCTTTACTTGAAGACTTCATGAGAAGTTCCTAAACCACCTAACCTGTGACGATGAGGGTGAAGCTCTTGCGGATGGGCATGCGCAGGGAGCTGTGAGACACCCTGCAGAAGTACTTGGAGCCCGAGTCACGCAGGGAAGCGTGGAGCAGGAAGAAGGCCGACAGAGAGTAGGTCCCGTCCTGGTGGTGGCGGTGGCTGGAGTACAGGACAGTGTCCAGCTTCTCTGGTAGGAGGCCTCCACCTCCACCACTGGGCTCCCTGAACCACTCCATCTCCACATCCAGGGGGTAGTAACCCCCTGCCTCACACACCACCTTCTGCTTCTCCGTGTCCACCAAGGAGATGACAGAGTCCACGTTCAAGGACACGCGAGGAGGCTCTGAGGGACGATGTCAGAAATGACTGGCATTACAATTAGGATGTTGGCGGTATATACCGGGTGATCAAAATGGCAGTCTATGACATCTTTAATTGGTTGTTATGGTCATCATGTCATAGATATGTACATATTCATTCATGTGTATACCATATCAGGTAGTGATAATAAAAGTAATTTGTTTATCATTTCAATTTTCAATGATAGCGCAAATGAGTGAGCAAAGTTTCAACAATTAAATGTATCTGCCTCATGTCCCGTGACCCCTAACCCCTCCACCTTACCCATGATGTGCAGAGCAATTTCATGGCTGCCAAACAGCGGAGGCACCGAGACAAGGCAGACATACGTCCCCTCGCTGCTCTGCTTGGTGAGAGGGAGCGTCAGGGATGCGTCGCCCCTACCGATGCCCTTAAGCTCCACCCCGCCCCCCTCCCTCTGGCCCGAGCGGCTGGAGTGGCTGAAGAGCGTGGTGCGTTCGCCGCGTCGCTGCAAACGCCATTCCACTGTCAGGTCGGCTGCCTCGTGGTCCACGTCAAACTGACAGTGCAGTCTCGGTTGCTTCATTAGGCCCACCCACACAGAGGGAGTGCGGGTGAAGACTAGCATCACAGCTACACACAGACAGAGGTCACAGCCAAGGCAGGGCAGGAAGGGGGGCATGGGGTGCAGAGGAGGGAGAGGGAGGAATTTGGGGGGAAAAAGGGAGGTTATAGCTAGGGACTTATTCTGTTGTGTGTGACACAGACATACTGCACAGAATGTGACTCAGACTTTCAGGAGAGAGAAGCACTTTACAATGGATCATAACTCAAGATAACAACTGCCTAAAGTAAATTAACAAGGGTATAAAAGGAAACACTGACCCCAGGAGGTTGGTGGAGCGGAATAGGTGGAATGGTATCAAATACATGGTTTCATGTGATTGATGCCATTCCATTAGCTCCGTTCCAGCCATTATTATGTGCCGTCCTCCCCTAAGCAGCCTCCACTGACATACGCTACAGACTAGAGCAGTGCTTCCCAATCCTGGTTCAGGGGACACCAAGGGGTGTAGATTTTTGTTTTTGCCCTAGCACTAACACAGTTGATTCAACTAATCAATTTATCAAGCCTTTGATAAGCAGTTGTACAGTTGTTGCTTTCATCTCTGGTGGAAGGGAACTGCTGTTTACTACCTGCCTGGTTTTGATGAAGTCTCACTCCACTTTATACAAATATCGTGGCGCTTACTAAACATCTCTGGAGGTGGATATTGGTCAGTATGGATCATTAAGGATTTAACTGTTGATTAGGGCTAGGCTCAAAACTCAAATGCGCACCGCTTGGGGTCCCCATGACCAGGAATGGGAAGCACTGGACCAGAGTACAGTCTACATCTAAAGCAGGGGTGTCAAACTCATTCCACAGAAGGCCGAGTCCTTGCTAATGAGTAACCTTAATTCATCAATCAAGTTTTGGGCTCCCAAGTGGCGCAGCGGTCGAGCACATCTCAGTGCTAGAGGCGTCACTACAGACCCTGGTTCGATTCCAGGCTTTATCGCAACCGGCCGTGATTGGGAGTCCCATAGGCAGGCGCACAATTGGCCCAGCGTCGTCCGGGTTAGGGTTTGGCCGCCATTGTAAATAAGAATTTATTCTCAACTGACCAGTAAAATAAAAGTTTTTAAAAAGTGTTTCGAGAAAACCCGCAGACACTCGACCCTCCGTGGAATGAGCTTGACATGAGATCTACTGCATAACAAATAGACGGCATTAAAAGTTTGAATTACTTGAGGTGGTTAGCGTCTCTCTGTCTGCGATGGCGGCCCAGTTGTGGTAGTCTGCCTGGCCAGGTGTGGGCGTGGCAGGGGTATGTCTGAGGAAGCTGGTGATGACGAAGAGGCCGTCGGTGTGCCGTAAGGTGCAGGTGAACCAGATGTCATGCTCCTGGGCTCCTAAACCTGGCCAACGCACCTGGATACCCTCTGTGCTGTACCTGCGGATCTCACACTGCAGCTGGTGCTCCACTACTGCTCCTTCAATGTACTTCCTCATGTCCACCTTAGAGCCTGAACACACGGTTTGAAGAGCACCTCTCAGTGTTGAAACACCAAACATTAACCATCAGTGTAGAAAACATAACCAAATCTGACACTTGTTTAGCTGTTTCTCTCATTCACCTGTAACAAGGAAGGTAATGGCATTAGGGTTCAATGCACTGTCCCCTGGATGTCCAAACTGCAGCCCAGCGTCTCTGTGTTGGTACTCGGTTTCAGCATGTCCCTCATTGAACTTTACACGTTCATCCACCAGCATACAGGGCAGCCAAGGCACCTGTTCTAAAGACTGGATTCCTGACACCTCTGTCAAATAGATGAATAAGTAGAATAATCACAATGAGTTTAACATTTAACTTCACCTTTAAAGATCAATCATAATTATCGGCTAACAAATAGTCCATTCATAAGAACTCTGAATGAGCACAGCATGCGTGAAACCGTCTGGGGAAAGAGAAATACTCGCATACGGTAGCCTACCTGCACAGAGAAATAAACAGATAACAATATTGACGTTTAAACGCATAATGTGACAAAACTGTCTTCAGGAGATGTCTTTCCCCATGCCATTCGACTCCAAGAACTTTCACTTTCATTTCGGCAATTTGACGCAAGTGAAAAAAATTGAATCTGCTCATGCTCGTAAGTCATAATATTATACGTTAAAACAGTCTAAAAAGCTGATTTCAGCCTCACTCCGTGCAGTAAGACAAGTTAACGTTAGATTTTTAATAATGTCTTGTAGTAGTAAACTAATATCATCAGATAATATGTGAATGAGGAATAACATTTTAAAAACTTCAACTAACCCCCCCCCCCCCATACATCCATGCCATGAGTGGCGCTGTAAAGTCTTGAAAATACATTTCGTCGCTCTTCAATAAAAAAAAATCCCGCCCACGTGACGTTGATGCGGACGTACGACGAGTTGTTTTGAATGATCGAAGAAAAAAAAGTTCAACACGTTTATTTTATTGGTTTCTTGTCATATCGCATTAGAAAGTAAGTATAATTTTAAATTATTAACTTGTCTCCTTTTATTATGAATCAGTATAATAATTAATTGAACAAAAATGTGCACGTGCTCTTGGTTGTAGTTGGCTTGGCGTGCTGTTGGGCCCAGCGTGTATGAAAGGATGCACATTGAAGACTGAACTGCGCCTCACCCAAACACAATGATGACTCAAGGTAGCTATGAGATTTAAGTTGAATGCATGTGCTTTGTTTATAGCTCTAAACATGTTAGCTGTATGAATTTGCATAACTAGTGAGCTGACGCTGAATATACATTATTTACTGTCAGTAGTACCTGTAGTGAAATGTGTGTTCGGGTAAAACCATTTGAATCACTTTTTGACAGGACACCTTTTGATTTGAACTAAACCTTTCATACATATTTGCCGATTTGTAGTGACTTTTTGGACCCGAATGGCTAAACATTATAGATAAATGTGCTCAAAGTTCACCGATTTTGCATACCCAACTATACCATGAGACATACAGTGTATTTGGAAAGTATTAAGACCGTTGACTTTATAAAAAATTGTTATGTTACAGCCTTATTATAAAATTGATTTATTTTTAAACCCCTTATCTACACACAATACCTCATAATGACAAAGCAAAAAGAGCCTTATTGAAATGTTTGCACATGTATTACAAGTAAGAAACTGAAATATCACATTCACGTAAGTATTCAGACACTTTACTCAGTACTTTGTTGAAGCACCTTTGGCAGCGATTACAGCCTTGCGTCTTCTTGGGTATGACGCTACAAGCTTGGCACACCGGTATATGGGGAGTTTCTCCCAGTCTTCTCTGCAGATCCTCTCTAGCTCTGTCAGGTTGGATGGGGAGCATCGCTGCACAGCTATTTCCAGGTCTCTCCAGAGATGTTAGATCAGGTTCAAGCCCGGGTGTGACAGCACTTAAAGAAACTTTCTTGAAATGTTCTGGATCGACCGACTTTAATGTCTTAAAGTAATGATGTACTGTAATTTCTCTTTGCTTATTTTAGCTGTTCTTGCCATATTATGGACTTGGTCTTTTACCAAATAGGGCTAGCTTCTGTATACCACCCCAACCTTGTCACAACAACTGATTGGCTCAAACGCATTAAGAAGGAAAGAAATTCCACAAATTAACTTAACAAAGCACACCTGTTAATTGAAATGCATTCCAGGTGACTGCCTCATGAAGCTGGTTGAGAGTGCCAAGTGTGTGCAGAGCTGTCATCAAGGCAAAGGGTGGCTACTCTGAAGAACCTCAAATATAAACTATTTTGATTTGTTTAACACTTTTTTGCTTACTACATGATTCCAGGTGTTATTTCATAGTTTTGATGTCTTCACTATTATTCTACAATGTAGAAAATAGTCAAAATAAAGAAACCCTTGAATGAGTAGGTGTGTCAACTTTTGACTGGTACTGTATGTTGTACCTTGGACCCTATTTGACATCATCTGAGGTTCTTTTGACTGCCATAGGTTGAGACACAACATGCTCTTGAATACAGGGTGGGTGTCATGTTTTGGCTGATAAATGTACTAATAAGTAAAAATTTAAACTTTCGAATGGTATCACAAAGATGGTTGGAATGTTGACTTGAATGGGAATATCGGGTTTTAAATTACTGTTAATCCTCATAGATAATAGAATAGACGTGACCATTTTTAAGGTGCCACAATTATTTTAAATTGTGTTGTAATTTCAGAAAACGTCCATAATATCTGCAGTAATAGTGGAATGATGGTGTGTTTCACAGTATTACTTACCTTCCAGTGTTGTGAATGGCTGTGATATTCGCCTATTGAATTCTTCTGCCTGAGAGTGTCAAAAAGGGAAAGCTGTTTTGACTTTGTGGCTGTGTTATCTAGTGGAAATCGAGTCAAGTGGCCAATGTAGAAATCGCTGTGTCATTTCTTGGTTGCTAAAATTCTACAATGTCGCTCAATTGTCTGTTCACACTGCTATGCTTTATCTTGGCCAGGTCGCTGTTGCAAATGAGAACTTGTTCTCAACTAGCCTACCTGGTTAAATAAAGGTGAAATAAATAAATACAAATAAATTACAAAAAACAAGCACTGAATAGTGTAGGGAATCATTGTACCATCTAAATCGCTGTGAAATCTCAAATAGAAAAATATTGTTTCTACATCTGTTTGAAGCTGGTGGACCTAAAGTAAAAGGCTCAAGCGCAAGTCTCTTCCATGTTATGGGAAATGGGATGCTGTGGAGGGGGAGATTTTGTTTTCAATGCAGCCTTGTGCCGTTGCAAATCACCTAGCTTCCACATGGGGGAGAAATAGGTGTGGCAACTTTCAGTTGACATTTGAATATGGGGAGATCAGCGTACATCTTTGTGGTGTTAAGTTGAAGAATAGGTCCATTCTATTTCTATGATTGAAATGACAAGAACACGTTGTCTCAACTGAAGCTTGCAACCCTATTTGTAAGCTTTTAAACAGTTGAGTTTGATATCATTTATATTTTACGGTGATGAAGACATGGATGTCACATGGTATAGTGGGGTATGACAAATGGGTAAACTTTGAGCTCCTTTATCTCTGGAATGTTTCGGCATTAGGTTACATGTATGCAAAGTAATTTAATTATTTTTTTAAACAAAAGGGATGCTGTCAAAGTGATTATATTCAAATGGATTTACACTTGGCCCTGGCAACCTGGTTTCTGTACTGAACTAACTACTCTCTAGTCTACTCATGTGTTCATTCGTTCTCACTGTTCTGCTTGTGCTTTCAGATTCCTGGCTGAGCTGTGAGAAGACTGCCGTTCTCCAGGGAGGCTTTCTGTTGGCCAACAGGTTATGCCAGCCAGCGTCACTCAGTGCCCTGCAGAAGGAGGACTGGAGTAAGGTTGGCCACCCAATTCTACAGGCTGTCAGAGAAATTTGTGGTCAGGAGCGAGGTAGCGGTCTGAGCAGTGTCCGCTGGAAGAAGAAAATCATCTGCGTCTTATGGAGCAAATTACTGGGGCGGGAGAGCGAAGAAGACATGGAAATTGGCTGGAGGGAGAATCCATTCTTCTCTCTGCAGAACAGCCTACCTGACATTAACCGCATAGTGCTGTTTGAGCTGGTCAAGTTGACAGGCTTCTCTCAGATCTACGCCCAGCTGCTGCTTTGCCTCCCATCGGCAAACCTGAGTGCAGAGCTAGAGGAGCTAGTTCAACACGTTACCCGAAACAGCACTGAGGAGGATGTCCGCGTCCTGCTGGAGGTGTGGTGGGAGCTGTGGAAGGGCAGGGGGGGAAGGCAAGAGGAGGACGACCTAGATAAGGTCTTTACTAACCAGTGGACCCGCCTCACCAACACCACCGGCCTTTCACCTCAGGCTGCCAAGAGGTTCAAGTCAGACCCAGACACCCCAATATCACCACCATCCACCACTGATGTGCTGTCCATTTTTTTCCATGCTCTGGAGGAGATGAAAGAGCATTTGAGCACCTCTGACCTTTGCTACCGTGCCCTATCCAACTGCCTCGACTCCCTGTACACCTCGCATCTGATAGACCAAGCTATCATCCTCCCAGCTGAGGTGCAACTTCAGAGCCTGACCAGTGCAGTGACTGTCAGAAAGAGGTGTGTTGGGATAGAGAAGTTTGACCTGGTCCAAGTGATAAGTGAGGCCCACAGTGACCTGAAGGCAGCCCACACACCTTCTCAGTTTAGACCCTGTGGAATGACACTAATGCAAGCCCTGCAGACTGTCTCACAGCTCACTCAGGCCTGGGAGAAGAGAGGGCTGCTGGAGATGACAGACAGCGGTGACACCAGTGACTTGGCACACCGTTTGAAAAACAGTCTGGCCAGAGTGCTCGAGTCCCTAGAGGAACGGTCCATGTCTGAGACCATGGATGAGGGTGAGCGCCAGACACTGAACAATGTGCACAGCACTTTGAGAGGCTTGTTAGTCTCACTGTCCTTCCCCGACACAGAGAGCAACGCTGAGGAAATGGCCCACATTGCCGTAGCCATCATTAACCACCGCTTGGAGGGCTTCCAAGATTTCACTATGCTATTTGCCACTGAACTGAGCTGGTCCCTGAGCATGGAGGAGTGGATCAGCTGTCTGGAGAGAAACAAAACCACATTCCAGCGAAAGGACATTGTCATGAAATTAGTCTCCACTCTCATTGTAAAGTGCCAAATGGATAGTGAAGTAGACCACTGCAGAAAGCTGAAGGACATTATTGTGAACATTTTCGCAGAGCTCCCCTTAGCTGAGAAAAACACAACGTTAGCGGAAATGTTAACCTGCTCCAAGAGGGGTCTCCAGGGCTCTCTGCCCCTGGCTGTGATGGAGGGCTTTAGTGAGGAGCTCAACATGACGTTCAACTGCATCATCCAGGGGCGAGCGGTGCAGAACAACCTCAGCTTGGCCGTGGCCGCCATAGCCCGCGTGGCCTTTCAGAACCCCGAGGCCACCCTGCGTCGGTGCTGCCATCTGGCGGTGGTGAACCATGGGGCCCACAGCCTCCTCTCCAACATACTCCAGCAGCTCTCAGGGCTGAGGGGCGGTGCCCCCGGTTGCACAGAGGGGACGGGCAGCTCTGCGGGGAGCTTACTGTGCAGCTGTCTTCAAGATACTGCCATGACTAAACTGTCCTCGGCTAAGGAGGAGGACCAGTTCCTGCACTTCCTGGTTGCACTTATGCAGCCGAGCATCTCGGAGAGCTCAGAGAGAGGCCAGAGTTTCCTGCACCCTGAAGAGGTTGTGTGTGCCTTCGTCCTGCCTCACCTCTCCCCCTCCTCTGGCTATAGCACCTGCAGCCTGGAGCTGTGCCTGCGTTTGCTCCACTCTGCCTTTTCTCTGGAATCCCAGGATCTATCTCCACACTGGGTCATGAACTGCTCCCCGTTCCCCCTCCTCTACGTCCTCTGCCAGATTCTGAACGAGGGCTGCAGGTGCTGGGAGCTTCCTGTAGAGGGCGCACCCCACCACTTATCCACAGAGTCCAAGGAGATGCTCGTCACTGTGCTGACTGCACTGGGCAAGGTGGTGGGACGGGAGGTGGCCTCAGCCCCCAACACCTGGTCCAGAGCCCTCTTCTGGCTCTACAATAAAGTGGAGGCCCTGGACTGGACTGTTCGCTTCCATCTGAAGGTAGTGTGGGGAGATCACTTCAAAAACGAGGTGCCGTCCTCACTGTTGGCTGTGTGCGAGCTGCCGGAGCAGGAGTGGTCTGGCCTAAAGTTGGCCCGGTATGGGCAGGGCACAGGGCTGGTGGCGTGGATGGAGTGCTGCGCTCTCTCTGACGAGGTTCAGGACACCATGCTGACCTCTCTGGCTCTGGACCAGCACCGGCCCGACGACGTCAACATGTTCAGCAAAGGCCTGCTGGTGGCCGTGACACAGACCCTACCCTGGTGCACCATCACCGAGTGGGGCAGGCTGCTGAGAGCCATGCGAGAGCTGCTCCGCTCAGGCCGGCTCCACGTGCCTTACTCTCTGGAGTATGTGGACTTTCTCCCCCTGCTGGACCTGCGGCCGTTCTCCTGCGAGCTGCGTCTGTCCGTGCTACTGCTGCGTGTCCTCCAGCTGCTCTGCGGCACCAGCTGCAAAGACTGGCTGCCCGGCCAGGGCTGGGCCCACGTGGGGCTGCTGTACGCCAGCGCCATGAGAGAGGTCATAGACTCCCTGAGGGGAAAGCTGTCGCCGTCTTCCTCCAACACCTCACCCAAAGACTCAAAGGTAGAGAGGGCAGCTACCACCACCGCCAGCCAGGAGGTGCTGTTTGTACTGAGCCAGCTCTTCTGCCATGTTCAGCACGTTCATGTGATGATGCCCGGCGGGCAGTGCGAGTCTCTGTTCCTGTGTGCCCTCGAGATCCTGACCCACTACGAGGCAGTGCTGGCCGCACACCCCAGCAGCAGCTCCCACCTGGAGACCGAGAACACTCGCCACTTCTTCACCACCATCACAGACAACCTGGAGAGCGCCGAGATGAAGGCCGTGTTGCATCAGAAAATTGCTCAGCTGTCGTCTTCAGGTTGATGTACTTTTTTCAGACAGCACTTGAATGAGGGTTTATTGTTCCCAGCCTCAAATAAAAAATGTGTTCTGACCTTGTGTTGAAAATACAATTATTTTATTTTGAATAAAATAAAAACAGACAAATTGCATGTCTTTCAATGGTTTATTAATCAACTCACCTATTGAAAAACTGATCATCAACACTAGGACACAAGACCAGGTTACAACTTGACAAAAGCTTGGTCTTTCAGTGCTTCACCTCTACTTCATTTTTCTATGTCAAATCTATATTTTCCTGTGCAATCTTTAACAAATATTCCAGTTAACGTTGAACAATAATTTGGGGATGAAAAGTTATCCTGATAAATCACTAAATATTTCCTGCGAGCTGCGTCTGTAGTAGTACAGACAGTATAACACACGGACCCCTGAGAATTTTGATAAATACTGGTCATTTTGTATTGATAGGCAGTTGCAGGTCCTAAATTCCACATAGACTGTTCCTTCAGAGGAAGGATTTAAATAACTGCTAACTCATGGCATGGAAGACCAGCAGCAAAATAAGCATAATTGACATTACATGTTGCTAACCATAGAATTAGATGGCAACTCTAATCTGTTTTTGAGCCATCTTTGCGAGCAAGTTGACCCTTTGACCTAGTCTGACACAGGTAGAGGCGATAGGCCTTGTGACACAGAAGCACAAACCAGTAGATCTGAGGTGCCAGTATGGATAGGTTGGCTAAGTTGCAGTGGAGCGGTAGATGGCAAGGCACTTTGTGGAAAGGAATGGTGTACTGCTGACCATACACCCAGTACATGTAGGGGAAGAGCAGGATACGGCAGGTGAAGAAACTCAGCAGAACCATCACACCGTTGACTCTGTGAAGCCATGAGTCCTCTAGTCCCAACTAGAGAGGAAAATATAGGGAACGTTTACTGAATGTACAGCGAGTTATAGTGCACTTAATACTATGCTCAGACTTCCTAAAGCACAACAAAAACAAAGGGGCTTATAAATCTGGTTGTGGCTTTACCTGGATCAGAACCTTTCCTAACGAGACAAAAGGAGTGCTGAATTCTGCCATGAAGAAACAGCCAATGAAGAAGTCTCCACCGAGACCAGTCCTGAGGAACTGAGGGAAAAAAACAGCACTATATGAATATTAAACACTAACTTACTGAGAAATGATCACAGCCAGCTTTTGAGGATGACACGGCAGATTCTCAATAACAGAAACTGGACTATAGTTAAGCAATAAGGCCTGGGGGGGTGTGGTATATGGCCAATATACCACGGCTATGGGCTGTTCAGAAGCACGATGCAACGCAGAGTGCCTGGATACAGGCCTAAGCCGTTGTATATTGGCCATATATCACAACCCCCGAGGTGCCTTATTATAAGTTGGTTAACAATGTAATTAGAGCAGTTTAAATAAATGTCATGCCCGTGGTATACGGTCTGATATACCACGGCTGTCAGCCAATCAGCATTCAGGGCTCGAACCAACCAGTTTATAATGACAAATTTCAACTGCCGTTGTAACACATCAGACCTAACGTTACGGTCCAGTAATGTTTGTGTTCCTTCCTCACCAGAATGGTGGGCATGAAGACCGTGAGGAGGACCATGTGATGGACTATCAGCAGGGGATGCCGGAGGAGGAACAGCTTGATGGTAAGGAGGGAGTGCTTTCTGTACGCCTCGTGCCCTTTTACCTTTTGACTGTGGTAGTTACTCAGATACATGGCGTAAATATCAAACGCCATGTAAGGAGCGCCAAACCACACAAATTCATTGGTCAGTCTGTGCCTAAAGAAGATGGTGACATACCGGTACATTAGGATCATGACGAGAGTAAGCACTTACACTCGATTTTTGTTGTGCGAAACAAATATAAATGTGACTTCATCCTTATAAAAATCACAGAATCCTCTTCCTCCACCAAATGCAACTTTGGAGCTTTGAGTAAAGTAATATAAATTAGGTCCCTGTGTTTTAGTGAATCATGTCACATGACCTGGATTTGAACATTTATTTTAAAAAGGTCCCGAACAGTCAGTGATTCTGATTCCCATGTAAAATAACCTTTTGAGTGACTAAAATAATCAGCCATTAAATATTTGCTTTGGGTAGAAATACTCAAAATTTGAGAAAGACAGGCTGAGTGGGCGGGGAGCATATATTCATGAGTTCGCCTTGAGTGACAGCTCTTTATGAGATGATCATGTATAGAGTACTATGAATATTTGAGATACAGTTTCAGTCACTAAGGAAATAAACACAGCAAACCCCTGCTGATAATGAGAATATGATAATTGGGAATGGTTGTGTAAATTGACCAGTGTTAAGATGTTCTGCAGCCTGGAGCAGGGGGGAAGTTTTGATCTCTAGAGATCACTCTAGTGATGGGCACCTATTCAGGTCAGTCTTGTGTCTGAGTGTACTACTGCCTCTGCCCCAAAAGCTTGTTTTTATGGCACCGGAGGTAGTGCATTCAGCCGGCAAACAAAAGTATCACTGGTACAAGTCTCACTCAGAGGAGAGGGGAGGAGATGACTCAATCACTACAAGTGATGATTGCTGGTTTGATGGCAATAATCAAAATATGAATTCTTACCTGTCAGACATCACATCACTGGAGGCAGTAGCAATTATGAACCCAACAATAGTAGCCAAAGTGGCATGGATGGAGGACACCAACCTTGCAAAGAGATGGGATATATGATGAGGCTATGAAAGTGCACACAATTGGTTTTTCATTTGTTCTGATATTCATTTAAAATAAACGAATTTGTATTTATTGTCATACCAGTTAAAGGGTTAAGTAGACAATATAGGCTACGTTTTAGTGATTGTATATTTCTAGATAGGCTATATTTTGTGTATTTAAAATGATATTACAAATATTGCAGGAGGTACAGAAGAGGTATTTGGCCCATCCACACTTCGTCAAAAACAATGGATTATTTTCAGATAAGGCATTTTTTCGGTTACATGTATTTTTATATAGACCTATTTTGGAAGTCCATTGGCCGTGGCGGCTGTAATTGCTCAGTGAAACTCCATTATTTGGTAAGTACCGAACGTATTTTGACATTATTAAGATTGAAAAGCTGGTGAATTGCAAGTTGGGTTGCTCCTGGGTTTAAAGGAGAATCGCCAAATTCAATGTCTCCTGTAAATTCAGGTTGTGGTTCAGTTCTGATAGATTGATCTCCGGAGTTGTTTTGATATAACTAGACATCTGCTCACTGAAATACCCGTTGTCAGTTACTAGCGAAGTCATTCAAGGACAACAACTAGCTAGGTTATGCATATGTAAATATTAATGTAATAAAGTCTACCTTTCGCTGACCACAAACACATCTGCATCATTCCAACTTTTGAAAGCTGATTTAAGCACTTTCCTGGATATGAAGAACAATCCCGGGAAAAATGCAGTGCCCCAAGCTAACATAAACATGATACACTCGCATTAACCCGCCTCAAGGTCAAAGTGCGAGGAAGCAGGAAGAAAACATTCACGGTGCAGATGCAAATTAATAATAGCTGAGCTTTTTAAACTTTTTAAGCTCAGCTACTATTAAAATAATGTGCAGAAACTTTCTTGTTTTTCAATGAGGAAACCTTCAAAATAAAAGCCCTCATTTCTAAACATTGCAATGTAGATTAAAAAAAATATTAAAATTAATCAGTGGCCATTTGTATTGTGCTAATAAGCAAATACAACAAGGAATTTATGAAAACAATGATAAATATTCATGAAAAAAATTACTAATATTTAAAAAATATATATGTCTAGACTGGTATACAATAATTGGATGTAAAAAAATTGAAGATATAAAAGAGGGGTTGGAAGTACTTATTATTAGGGTCTCTACTAACCATATATTTTTTTTAGGGGGACTGTGGTCTAAATATCCAGCAGCACTTCGTACTCCGCTTATTTCATTGCCCCCAATGCAATACACCAGGGGTGTCAAACTCGTTCCATGGAGGGCCTAGTATCTGCTGGGTTTTAGTCTTTCCTCTCAATTTAGACCTAGACAACCAAGTGAGGGGAGTTCCTTACTAATCAGCGACCTTAATTCATCAATCAAGTACAAGGGAGGAGTGAAAACCCGAAGACCCTCAGCCCTGCGTGGAATGAGTTTGACATGTGCAATACGCAGTATATGGAAATCATTTGGTTAAAGAGAGAAAATTATTATTTGTGCTGAGGTTGAAGTTGGGTTGGAGCTACTCAGTAAGGTCTGTAGAATCTATATCTGATGTCATTTTCATGGGAGACTAAGGAGTGTTTAAGCAACATATCCTCAAGCCAACAACATATTTTGCATACTTGTACACACAATACACACCTATACTCTCCCCTCCCCTCTGTTCTCTCTCTTCTCCTCCCTCATTTTCCTCTCTCCTCCCATCCTCTCCACATTCCTCTCCTATTCCTATCTCCCCTCCAGACCTTCAGGCTCCATCACCTCTCCTGTAGAATAATAGAATTTATACAACTGGTGGGTGTAATCCTGAATGCTGATTGGTTAAAACCCCATTCCAGCCAGTGTCTATTCCACAAGTTGCCACCAGCTAAATCTATGATGTTAAAATGCCTATTTACTCTGTTCCATCTGACTGCGCATTGTCTCATCAGCCCAGCCAGGCAATTTATAAATGTTATCTCCACTATAAAAAGCATCTAGACATTATCTCACTTTTTTGTAGACTAACATTTAGTTTTCAACAGCGGAGATTTGTATAAACCTTGCTGTCTGTCTCTCCGATATTTGCAACATTGTTTCAATATTCAATTCGATCTCCTGCTGTCCCATGGTAATGAACGTGTCGTGATTCGGGACGAGACAGACAGGCAGGTACCGTTTCTCAGCCAGTCTAAGTCATGATTCAACTGGCATCATTTTTATGGATATATACAAAAAAATGTGACTTGAGAAAAGGTCAAACGAAACGCAGCTAATTTGCAGTCTTTCCAGCTTCAGTTTGAAGTGATTGTGTTACTGTAGCTGTGTTGTTGGCTAGCTCCTCTGAACAACAGTGTCCTGACTAGAGAGCACATTTTCTATGCCAGGCGAAATCTCGCCTCATCAGCATATTATGGATGTATCCAAATAAATGTCACTAGAAAACAGTTTAAACAAATGCAAATGCAGCTACTTTGCTGTTATTGTCTGCACTTTTTGACGTGACTGTAAGTTAGCCGTAGATGGCTAGCTAGCATAGCAAGCAAGGGATAAGAACGTTGCCAGCCAGTATGGCAATGGAATATTTAGAATGAACGACTGGGTCGCGTCCACTCAGATGGAGATAACCTTAGAACACATCTAAGATATTACGGAGGTGTACCACACTGGTCGTTCCACCTCCAAAACAAATGACAAAATTGGTCATGCCTTGTCATGTGTAGGTTCAACTACAATACAACTAGTACAATGCTCTAATCATGTGTTCCTGTAGGATAACATTTCAGAATAAATCAGTAGGACAACTGGTCCCCTTGAGTACCAAGTACCAATGCCAGCACAGTCAGTCCAGTCACAATCAGTAAGAAGGTTAGAGACCTCACAAGTCAAATTGCTATTGATAACAGCGACAGAGGAGTTAGTAGTCACTCAGATTGCAACACGTGTAAGGGAATTTCCAGAACAATCTTCTGATGGTCAACACACATGCCACTAATAAATTAAACCCTCCATTCAGGATATTATTAGAAGTCATGAACCATGATCACACCACGTATGACTGGTTCAGAGCTTATAGAGTACAGTACTTCCGTCGTAAGGTTAGCTCCTCTGTGGAGGACATAGCTATGAAATAGACTCCTTCATACCTATCACCACTACAATGGTGTAAGACACATTGACGTGTAGTAAAACTACTACAGGTCCCCTTAACACGTCTTGAGGTCGACATCAATTCTTACTGACCTCCAGGCATTGACCTGGAAATGATCTGATGACATCAGACTCATTCTGAATAGGTTGCAGCCTATCCGTATACTTGGTTTCTTTCCCTTGGTATGTGCGCTTGCGGAAGCACAAATGCACACGCACACCGGAACATTTAATAAGGATTTATGCTCGGATCACTTAAGGGTCCAAACAAAATACCAGCCTTCGTGAAGTTGAAAAGTTACTCTTAGGCCTTTTGACTCTACAGCTACAGTACTCACCAGTTTCTCCACAGAGGTCCATAGGTCATCGCTGTAGACTGCCCGAAGCGGGTGCCTTACAGCTGTAGACTTATCATGTAGTTATCGACTTAGGATAGTGCCCTAAGCAACACACTGCATATTAGGAACAGCTTAGATATGACATTAAACAATGCCATGATAGGGTCATTTTGCCAAGACCTTGGACGTAAATAGAATACAGTCCAATTAGGAGGTGTGATAACTATATTTTGTATGTCTTTTTTTATGCTTTCATTCCTTTTAGTTTCATTTCCTTTGACACTTTGGAAGTGATAGAGCCATAAACAAGCTCCCCATACAACCATCACTTAGTGCCACAATGCGGCTCATTTGGGAAGAAATGTAATTACAGTTGAAGTCGGAAGTTTACATACACTTAGGTTGGAGTCATTAAAACTTGTTTTTCAACCACTCCACAAATTTCTTGTTAACAAACTATAGATTTGTCTAGTTGGTTAGAATATCTACTTTGTGCATGACACAAGTCATTTTTCCAACAACTGTTTAGTCAGATTATTTCACTTATAATTCACTGTATCACAATTCCGGTGGGTCAGAAGTTTACATACACTAAGTTGACTGTGCCTTTAAACAGCTTGGAAAATTCCAGAAAATTATGTCATGGCTTTAGAAGCTTCTAATAGGCTAATTGACATCATTTGAGTCAATTGGAGGTCTACCTGTTGATGTATTTCAAGGCCTACCTTCAAACTCAGTACCTCTTTGCTTGACATCATGGGAAAATCAAAAGAAACCAGCCAAGACCTCAGAAAAATAATTGTAGACCTCCACAAGTCTGGTTCGTCCTTGGGAGCAATTTCCAAATGCCTGAAGGTACCACGTTCATCTGTACAAACAATAGTATGCAAGTATAAACACCATGGGACTACGCAGCCTTCCGCTCCGGAAGGAGATGCGTTCTCTCCTAGAGATGAACGTACTTTTGTGCGAAAAGTGCAAATCAATCCCAGAACAACAGCAAAGGACCCTTTGAAGATGCTGGAGGAAACAGGTACAAAAGTATCTATATTCACAGTAAAACGAGTCCTTGTCTGTGGAACTTGTTCAGTTTATGTCTCAGTTGTTGAATCTTGTTATGTCTAAATATTTGTATGAACATGTTAAGTTTGCTGAAAATAAAAGCAGTTGACAGTGGGAGGACGTTTCTTTTTTTGCTGAGTTTAGCTGGAGCAATGGTCAGGTAACGTCAGGTAGTCACACAGTTTTTACTTTGAAAACATCTAGCACAAGTAACCTGTTACTTTTCCGCAACATCTCTGTTCATTAATTCAATCTTGTGGACCACATAAGAAACATTTATTCATGCAGTTTACATTATTATGCGTCTTAGCTGTTTAAATTCGGATATTCATTTAACGAGCCGTACACGGATCTGGGATAATTCGAAGATTGAATTAGGGCTCACCAACTGCACCTGTACATAGCCCATCTGTAAATAGCCCATCTGTAAATATCCCATCCAACTACCTCATCCCCATACTGTATTTATTTATTTATCTTGCTTCTTTGCACCCCAGTATCTCTGCTTGCACATTCATATGTACGTGTATATACACTGCTCAAAAAAATAAAGGGAACACTTAAACAACACAATGTAACTCCAAGTCAATCACACTTCTGTGAAATCAAACTGTCCACTTAGGAAGCAACACTGATGGACAATAAATTTCACATGCTGTTGTGCAAATGGAATAGACAAAAGGTGGAAATTATAGGCAATTAGCAAGACACCCCCAAAAAAGAAGTGATTCTGCAGGTGGTGACCACAGGCCACTTCTCAGTTCCTATGCTTCCTGGCTGATGTTTTGGTCACTTTTGAATGCTGGCGGTGCTCTCACTCTAGTGGTAGCATGAGACGGAGTCTACAACCCACACAAGTGGCTCAGGTAGTGCAGTTCATCCAGGATGGCACATCAATGCGTGTTGTGGCAAAAAGGTTTGCTGTGTCTGTCAGCGTAGTGTCCAGAGCATGGAGGCGCTACCAGGAGACAGGCCAGTACATCAGGAGACGTGGAGGAGGCTGTAGGAGGGCAACAACCCAGCAGCAGGACCGCTACCTCCGCCTTTGTGCAAGGAGGTGCACTGCCAGCGCCCTGCAAAATGACCTCCAGCAGGCCACAAATGTGCATGTGTCTGCTCAAACGGTCAGAAACAGACTCCATGAGGGTGGTATGAGGGCCCGACGTCCACAGGTGGGGGTTGTGCTTACATCCCAGCACCGTGCAGGACATTTGGCATTTGCCAGAGAACACCAAGATTGGCAAATTCGCCACTGGCGCCCTGTGCTCTTCACAGATGAAAGCAGGTTCACACTGAGCACATGAGCACATGTGACAGACGTGACAGAGTCTGGAGACGCCGTGGAGAACGTTCTGCTGCCTGCAACATCCTCCAGCATGACCGGTTTGGCGGTGGGTCAGTCATGGTGTGGGGTGGCATTTCTTTGTGGGGCCTCCATGTGCTCGCCAGAGGTAGCCTGACTGCCATTAGGTACCGAGATGAGATCCTCAGAGCCCTTGTGAGACCATATGCTGACACATTCACATTTGTGGCCTGCTTTTGGTTGTTGGCCAAGATCTCGCGATACATGGCCCCATTCATCCTCCCCTCAATACGGTGCAGTCGTCCTGTCCCCTTTGCAGAAAAGCATCCCCAAAGAATGATGTTTCCACCTCCATGCTTCACGGTTGGGATGGTGTTCTTGGGGTTGTACTCATCCTTCTTCTTCCTCCAAACACGGCGAGTGGAATTTAGACCCAAAAGCTCTATTTTTGTCTCATCAGACCACATGACCTTCTCCCATTCCTCCTCTGGATCATCCAGATGGTCATTGGCAAACTTCAGGGGCCTGGACATGCACTGGCTTGAGCAGGGTGACCTTGCGTGCGCTGCAGGATTTTAATTCTTGACGGAGTAGTGTGTTACTAATGATTTTCTTTGAGACTGTGGTCCCAGCTCTCTTCAGGTCATTGACCAGGTCCTGCCGTGTAGTTCTGGGCTGATCCCTCACCTTCCTCATGATCATTGATGCCCCACGAGGTGAGATCTTGCATGGAGCCCCAGACCGAGGGTGATTGACCGTCATCTTGAACTTCTTCCATTTTCTAATAATTGCACCAACAGTTGTTGCCTTCTCACCAAGCTGCTTGCCTATTGTCCTGTAGCCCATCCCAGCCCTGTGCAGGTCTACAATTTTATCCCTGATGTCCTTACACAGCTCTCTGGTCTTGGCCATTGTGGAGAGGTTGGAGTCTGTTTGATTGAGTGTGTGGACAGGTGTCTTTTATACAGGTAATGAGTTCAAACAGGTGCAGTTAATACAGGTAATGAGTGAAGAACAGGAAGGCTTCTTAAAGAAAAACTAACAGGTCTGTGAGAGCCGGAATTCTTACTGGTTGGTAGGTGATCAAATACTTATGTCATGCAATAAAATGCAAATTAATTACTTAAAAATCATACAATGTGATTTTCTGGATTTTTGTTTTACAGTTGAAGTGTACCTATGATAAAAAATTACAGACCTCTACATGCTTTGTAAGTAGGAAAACCTGCAAAATCGGCAGTGTATCAAATACTTCTTCTCCCCACTGTATATGTGTGCTATATTGTAATTACTTCGCCACCATGGCCTATTTATTGCCTTACCTCCCTTATCCTACCTCAGTTGCACATACTGTATATAGACTTTTTCTACTGTATTATTGACTGTATGTTTGTTTATTCCATGTGTAACTCTGTGTTGTTGTATTTGTTGAACTGCTTTGCTTTATCTTGGCCAGGTCGCATTTGCAAATGAGAACTTGTTCTCAATTAGCCTACCTGGTTAAATAAAGGTGAAATAAAAATAAAATAAAAATTGTGGTCCTAAAAAACGGAAATGAGTTACCTCTGGATTATTCAGCCATTCCGAAGGGGAAATTAATGGGGTTTGGGTATAAAGGCTTAGGTGATCTTATACGTGTTGTTCTATGAGATGATATCAGACAGTTAACATGACTTTTATGAATGATAAAGCCTTTATGTGCTTGTTTTGATTACATAAATGCTTTACAGGCTTAGGCGATCTTATAGATTTTGTTCTATGATATGTCAGTTTGTTTTATGTCCATTGTTGGAATGAGACCAAGGTGCAGCGTGGTAAGCGTACATCTTTCTTTATTTTGATGAACACCAAAAAAACAACAAAAGATAAATGAACGTAATGTTCTGCAGGCTACACAGTAACTGTACAAAAACAAGATCCCAACGATAGACATCTGCCTCTGATTGTGAACCATACCCGGCCAACAAAGAAATAGAGAACATAGAATGCCCACCCCAAATCACACCCTGACCTAACCAAATAGAGAAATAAAAAGTCTCTCTAAGGTCAGGGCGTGACACAGTTAACATGACCTTTATGAATGATGAAACCTTTATGTGCTTGTTTAATTACATAAATGCTTCAAAATCCACAAAAAGTTATGTTAGCTGATGAGTATTATCTCATAGGACAAAACTTAAGATCTCATAAGCCTGTGTTTACTATATTTAAGGTGTTTATCCAAAAATCGTCTTTTTTTTTTTTAACATTCATTTCCCCATAGGCTTTGGCCAATGAGCCATGGCTGAGTTTGTGCCTACAAAAATACACCATTACTATTGCTCTGCTAGGTTATTTAAACTGCCTTTTTCGTCAGCATGCAAGGCTAGCAAATGACCACCCGTAAATAGTATGGGTGGTCATTTGATTAGTTGTTCAGCATTCTTATGGCTGGGGGTAAAAGCTGTTAAGGAGCCTTTTGGTCCTAGACTTGGCGCTCCGGTACCGCTTGCCATGTGGTAGCAGAAAGAACAGTCTATGACTTGGGTGACTGGAGTCTTTGACAATTTTTTGGGCCTTCCTCTGACACCGCCTAGTATATAGGTCCTGGATGTCAATGCGGCTCATTTGGGAAGAAATGTAATTACAGTTGAAGTCGGAAGTTTACATACACTTAGGTTGGAGTCATTAAAACTTGTTTTTCAACCACTCCACAAATTTCTTGTTAACAAACTATAGATTTGTCTAGTTGGTTAGAATATCTACTTTGTGCATGACACAAGTCATTTTTCCAACAACTGTTTAGTCAGATTATTTCACTTATAATTCACTGTATCACAATTCCGGTGGGTCAGAAGTTTACATACACTAAGTTGACTGTGCCTTTAAACAGCTTGGAAAATTCCAGAAAATTATGTCATGGCTTTAGAAGCTTCTAATAGGCTAATTGACATCATTTGAGTCAATTGGAGGTCTACCTGTTGATGTATTTCAAGGCCTACCTTCAAACTCGGTACCTCTTTACTTGACATCATGGGAAAATCAAAAGAAACCAGCCAAGACCTCAGAAAAATAATTGTAGACCTCCACAAGTCTGGTTCGTCCTTGGGAGCAATTTCCAAATGCCTGAAGGTACCACGTTCATCTGTACAAACAATAGTATGCAAGTATAAACACCATGGGACTACGCAGCCTTCCGCTCAGGAAGGAGATGCGTTCTCTCCTAGAGATGAACGTACTTTTGTGCGAAAAGTGCAAATCAATCCCAGAACAACAGCAAAGGATGTAATGGGCCGTACACACTACCCTCTGTCGTGCCTCATGGTCAGATGCTGAGCAGTTGCTATACCAGGCGGTGATGCAACCGGTCAGGATGCTCTCGATGGTGCAGCTGTAGAACTTTATCCCATTATCCCAGCCGCGAAATTGAGCAGTACAAGCGACACCTTTCACCCCTGAATCGAGGACCGTTTTGAAGCCATATCCCTCATTCGCCACCCTGGCGCAAACATTTAGCATCGTTATGACTTGAAGGGAGGATTTGTAACTTCTTGCTGAACCTCAAGTCAAGACATATTAGCTAGATTGGGGTGTGATGTTGTTGTGAAAAATATGAGAACAATTGTATTCCATTCTCCCAGCAGCAGGAAATTATGCTGGCAGCACAAACATGATTGTTCGGAAGGTCTGGAGGAGAAGAGAGAAGTTTCTGTGTTTCTGTAAGAACAAAGACCTTGGGGAAAAAATATATTTTTAGCTTTTATATTTTGTATTATTTATAACAGCATTTCCTTTGAAGATTTACACAAATACTGTTATGTTAAAAACTATTATGTATATTTAATGAAACACACTTTATATGTTATTGGAATTACTCAATAGATTCTGTAGAATATAAATGGTCTCTTGTGCTGGGCAACTGGTTTAATACGGGGTGCTGGTAACTCCTTACTCCACCCACCCCATTCATTGCAATGCAATCCAATACACCGTATACAAAATACATAAGGCCATAAAGAAAAATACTTGACTACATGTTTCAGCTAGAGGGGGTGGAAATTATTCAGTAAGGTCTCTACAACCAAATGTTTAGTTTTTTAGGGGAACTGTGTCATAAATATCCAGCAGCACTCCGTACTCTGCCTATTCCATTGCCCCCAATGCAAAACACTATATATGAAATAAAAATTGGGTTATAGAGAAAAAACTATTCTTTGTGCAGAGGTAAAAATGGGGTTGGAAGTAGTCAGTAAGGTCTGTAGAATCTATATCTGGTGTCATTTCATGTGCACTACTTTTGACTCGGCCCCTGATGAGAGGGGCCTGTCCTCTCCTCTCTGTTCTCCTGGGGAAGTTTACAACTAGATTTGTTTTCTGCTCTGGAGGCCTTGTACGGTGTTGCACGTAGTCTTGACTCCCCCATCGGCCTCGATGAGGCTCATCATGGGTCTGGGCTAGTATTACCCCCCTTTGTGTCTCGGGACCCTCCCACCAGCGGTTGGTGTTGGTATCCGAGGTACAAACGAAAAGATTGGACCCTATGTACGAGTTGTCAGCGGCCGCATTGTTATGAGAATGGCTGTAACCTTTCAACCAAATCTCCTTGTTTTTGTGCTTCAAAACGCTCAGTGGCTGTCGAGGCCTGTCAGTCACCACCACGTCTGCGTGTGGCAACCTCTTCAGTACCTGCAAACTGAGACGAGGATATCTGTCTGTGATATCGCAAAGTGTTTCACCAGTGGGAGTCATCGGGTGGGAGTCATTGCTGAGTGGGAGTTATTGCTGAGGCGGCCGCAAGGCTTGCGGAAGCGTCCGAAGGGCAAGAGAAGTTCATCTCAACTAGCGTATTACACCACTTCAAGGAGGAGGGAAGTTGCTCATTCACAGAGACTGCTGGCTCAAAATCATGAAAATAATGGTCAATCACGTTTGCTGATGGAATGTGTTGAGATATCGTAATATCTCCTTGGATCGGATTCTGCACCAAAAGGTTTCGAAACGTCTTTTTTCCCAAGGGGTGCCCCTAACAGATACCCCTCATGAATGACTGCGTTGCAGCTAGCGTTAGGTGAAGACAGTGTAGTCAGTCCATCAGTGGGAGTAACCGATCCATAAAGTCTGCTCCAAGTAGCAGGGGTTCAGATTCAAGACTGGTAACATACACAGGGTGAACGAGCGATACGAGCGACTCTCAATGTGAGAGGCGAGGTAGTCTGAGTGAAACCTCAAAATGTAGTGTCGCATTGTTCCACTTTTAACCAACGTTTAGTTGGCTTCAAAACCCTTTTGAGATCATCGAGCAATGTTTGAGAGATGAGCGATATTGTCACGCCGTATCAATTAGCGCATGACAAGTTAAGCAGTCCTCCAGGACTGTTTCCAGGTATGGCCGTTTAGAGTTGTGTTTGGTGGACATATTCCCCACAAAGTGGAGTGGTCGTTCGCAACGACGTCATGTGCCATTTCTGTTAAAGGTGAAAGCAGATCGACTTTTCTGATTTTGAGTGGGCTTGGCTTTAGAGAAGCTTTGAACCTTTTTCTTTGCAACCTTTATATCAGAGTCAATAGACAAAGCCTGTGGGCTTGTTTCTCGATCGAGCGGGCCCTTGATAGGGTCTCGAGTGAGAGCGGGAGAAATTCGATTTTTAACTTCCTTGCTAAGGGTGTTCATTCCTGCGGACCTGGTGTCCGGCAATTCCCCGTCTAGTCCTTGTGACTTATCTTTTACCCTTTTCTAAAATAATTCTCGCTTTAGTTCTTCACGTCGTGGAACTTCTAGAGAACATTGGTCTACGTTTTGATCGTCCTTTAACCCTTAGTTAACCTTGTGCTCTGACACTATGTGTGGGTTGGGTGCAGGAACGTAGCGAACAGGTCAATTGTAGCGGTAGTCGTTTCGATGGCGACATACTTTACAGTCAACCGCGGTGGTTATTGGATTTGTGGTTTCGTGGTAGAAACCGTTGTTGTGCGTCATCTCTCAATGCTCCAATACCTGATAATGCACCCTCTAACTGGCGTGAGTGCTCCTGGTCAAACTTCAAAACCGACTTGTCAGAGCTCTTAGCGTGGCAAGCTTTTGATGCCTCAAAACTGTGCTTGCAAGCTTTCTGAGTTGTAAGATAGGCAAGCCAACGTGGGCTGTAGGACCCAAGTAGGTAATGAAGGTGGGATACATGTTTGACAGAAACATTTGTTTGAATGGTAACAGCTCTTCCATTCCTATTTCAGTGAGTAGGCCAAAGTAAGCTGAACGAAGCCTATGATAGTAAGCTTGGGGGTGTTCATTCCGAGCTTGTTTGACAGTGTTAGTCATTGAGCTATCATGTTTGCGAGTTTTTGGCGAGTTTGTCAAGGCGTTCCGCGTAAAGCGGGTGGAGAGGGTTGGCTTCATCCTTTGGGGAAATTGGGGCCGAAAGGCCAAGAGGAGAAGCCAAGCTTTGGCTTTGTTGGCGAATAGGCTCATATTGCTCAGTGCCAAATGGCCAAGAGGAGAAGACTGAGGGACACGAGGGAGGCAAAGTCTGAAACCTTCTATCGTCTTCACTCCTATGAATACCGGTTGCTTGGTTGGGTAGTCACGCTGTAGCTCATGACCGTTCTGGAAATCCACCAGATTGTACCTAAGGGTGGTGGTATTCTGCTGCATTGCAGAGTCCACTTGAGCGCTTAGAGTACTGATTTTGGACACGTGAGTGTTGCACTTGCTACTTTCGGTCTCATACTTATCTGTCATGGTTTGCAGATAGAGGTCATGAGTACGAGAGATTCAGTGATGAGATTTCCTCCGCTTGCTTAGAAATCAATATTTCCGTCTGCCTCACCTGAGTTCTCTCATCATTCATTTGGTCAGCGACTTCAATGAGTTCTGCTGACCTGTCATCCAACTTAGTCATTGTGTAAACTTTACTTAACCTGAAAGTGTTGCTTCATCTAGATTAATATGGAAAAGCTTAAAATGTCTCATTTACTTGGAAGAACCTGAAAAGGTATGTTCGACAATTTAACTTATTAAATTGAATGAGATGATTACATCCAATCAATTGAGATTGGCTGGATTATCATAAGTGTAAACCGTAGTTCAAATGTTAGGGTACATTCACCACTAGGGTCACTTATCCCTAAGGCCGAAGCCACATGGGATTCTCGCGAAGGCGGGACTTCCTTCAGTACTGGGTAGTACTGCAATTTTACTTATTAGTATTATGTCTCATACTGTGGTACGCTATTAACCAATTTAACACATGGTGATGCCATTATGGAAAGCCGAAACTCTCGCCCATGCAAACCTGCTGATTAGAAAATCCTGTGTAGATTGTATTTTAAACCAGCAATGATCAGGAAATTATAGTGATCACATTTTCTCACACTTGTACAGTGTTAGTTTCATCAGCTGTTGTACAATGTGATACAAAACACAGGAAAAACAAAGGTTGACTGCACTGTTTGCTGCCAACATTTTTCAAGACTCTTTACCCCTCTGGTGGGTATTACGTTCGGTGTAAATTAAACCTAATGTTTGAGCAGACTAAGCATAGATTTAACTATTTAAGAACTATCAATTCCGTTGAAATTGATAGTAGGTATTTCCTCGTTTACAAGAGAGAATCTACTGTGGCAATTTACTCGACACATTTTATTAATGTAAAGCTTGTGTTGGTTTACTTACTTTTAATTTCCAATGTATTTAATACATTCATAAAAACGTAATACAGTCTTAATACAGTATGATAATTTTTTATCAAAAGGGAAAAAGTAAGTAGTCTTGAACTGTCTACATCTAACATTGGTAACTTAATCAAGCCAATCATGATTTAATTCATATAATCTATGTTTTCATTCAAATATTGTCACGCCCTGGCCTTAGTTATCTTCGTTTTCTTTATTATTTTAGTTAAGTCAAGGTGTGACATGAAGGATGTATGTGTTTTGTATTGTCTAGGGGTTTTGTATGTTTATGGGGCAGTGTCTAATCTAGGTGTATGTATGTCTATGGTTGCCTAGATTGGTTCTCAATTAGAGACAGCTGTCTATCGTTGTCTCTGATTGGGAACCATATTTAGGCAGCCATATTCATTGGGTAGTTCGTGGGTTATTGTCTATGTCTATGTCTAGTGTTTGGTTCAGCACTATTTGTTTATAGCGTCACGTTTGTATAGTGTTCTTTGTTTCGCTTAATTAAAAGAAGAATGTATTGTTATCACGCTGCGCCTTGGTCCTCCTCTCTTCCAACATACAATGATCGTGACAAATATAGTCTAATCAAGGAATGTCAAATTACAGCATGGTGATGTCACCATGGAAATACCAAAACTATATCCCACCAAAACAGACAGAAATATCAGGTGGTCTTTATCAAACAGCTCTTACATTAAAAGCATTATCATAATTTTCACAATTTCACAGTATTATTACAATCTCATGGTGTGGAAATATATATTAAACCACATTTTTTAGCTGCAGTGGACCTTTAAATGATTTGACTGGATACAGAGAAACATAAACATTGTTTTAGATAAGGCCATACAAGAACTTACTTTAAATAATTTCGCGCAAATAACATCAATGTATAATTTAAATTTTTTATATAACAGGGTGTTTTCCGCAGAGGTGAATGATCCAGTGTCTACAACTGCTCCACCATCTGCAACAGCTCAATAACCTGGGTTCGATCGGCATTAATATTGTTATCTAAGACGTGGTACCTGTGACCACACTTCCCCAGCAGCTCACGGAGGGGCTCTCCAGTCTCCTCAATGTGCTCCTCAATGGTTCTGCCTCTTAACTCATCACCATAGGTGAAAAGCACCATGGTGCTTCTCCATACCCCCTCGCCCAAAACACTCAGGTATTTCTCCACAGCACACCTATCTTTCTCTTTGAAGGAGTCAACAGGTATGGCCAAGAGGAATGTACAAACTACCCCATAGGGGCACAGGGATGCACTGCCTCTCATCTCCAGTCTGACCTTCTTCGGGTTGGACAGACCATAGAGACTCCAACCGGGAGTGTCCACCACCGTGACCGTCCTCCCTTCCACCTCTCCCTGTCCCACCACACAATGGACTGTTCTTTTGCCACTACCAAACTCTCTTCTGCCAAGAATGGTATTTCCTGCTGAACTCTTCCCAGAAAACCTTCTTCCCAGCAGCACAAGGCCAAACGCAGCTGGCCTGCATTTAGATGTCTCTGTCAGAAAAATAAACAAAAACATCTGAATATAGCCTGTGCAGTTATACAATGCTACTAAGTAGCCTAATGTTCTCTATTTGCAATGGTATTCTTTAACCTTTGCCACAAACATGCAATTTTACACCCCAGCTCATCATTGAGCCTTGTGAGAGCAGAGGACTTACCTATGGGTACCACTGCTGTGACCTGCTGGTTCTGCCTTGTCCTCATGTCCTGCATGACAAGCATTTCCATGTCCTCTCCCTGCTGTTTCCCTCCTCCCATCCTCAAGCTCTCTCTCACCTGGGTGTACAACCTCTCCTGTATTTCCCTTGGACGCATATTTATCTCAACCATCCTATCAATTTTCTCCAACAGCAATTGGACCTTAACCTCGTTGTCCCTGGCTTGGCTGTCCAGAACATGGAACTTGTTCCCACACCTCTCCACAAGCCACAGGAGACTCTTGCCCTTCCCTCGGATGTGTTCCTCAGCGGTGGTTCCTCTTGGTATCTCAGCTCCGTGGGTGAGGAGCACTATAGCTCGCTGCCAGATAGGGGCCTGGATCTGCTTCAGGTGCTCCTCCATGGCCCTCCATTCTCCCTGCCTGAAGTCCCCTATGGCAGAGACCACCAGGAGGATGGCATGGGGCCCCAGGGAACAGAGGGACAGGGCTCGCCCCAGCTCCTGTGCCACGTTGCCAGGGGTGCTGCGCCCCACGTACCATCCAGGCGTGTCCACCACAGTCACCTGTCTTCCTGCAACAGTGCCCTTCCTCTTGGAGCTGTGAGTTGTCATTATCCCTGTGTCAAATCCCCTCTTGCCCAAGATGGTGTTCCCCACTGAGCTCTTTCCACTCAGTCTCTCTCCAAGTAAAAGCAGGATCCGCTTTGAAATACATTGGTCTTGACCTAATGGAGTTAAAGAGTTAAACACACCTCAAACGTATTTTATATCTATTCATGCTTTCATTTTATTGAGTAACAACACATGATCTTATTAAGAAATAAGTCCCGAGGAGGTATGGTATATGGCCAATATACCACAGCTAAAGGCTGTTCTTGGACACAGCCCTTAGCCGTGGTTTATTGGCCAAATATCACAAACCCCTGAGGTGACTTATTGCTATTAGAAACTGGTTACCAACGTAATTAGAGGAGTAAAAATAAACATTTTGTCATACCCGTGGTATACGGTCTGATATACCACGGCTGTCATCCAATCAGCATTCAGGGCTTGAACCACCCAGTTTATAATTATAGCTAATGCATGTGTGGCACTATTAATGATACAAGAATAGAATAACAGTCAAAAGACTTACCAAGAGTGGTTGAACTATGAGCTGCCATTTGAAGGTGCCACTCTTCATGTTACGATTGAGAAGTGCAGTAGATTGCGACAGCCAAGTCCATGCTCTTGTGACTTACGTTCCGGCGATAACACAACATCTCTTCTCTTCCCTAGCCTGTTACATTGTGAAGAAAGTACCTCCCATTTGCTTCAAAAGTACCCATTGATTAGTATAACAAACCCACCCTATGATAAGTGGTATCGTAGACCAGTCATGCCCAAGGCATTCATAACAGTTCCAAATGACACTTTACAGTTCTTCAGAAGTTGTTCTAGTTAATATGCAACCAACCAGGCGTGTCATACAGGTGTTGATTCAAGCTAATATACACTGAGTGTACAAAACATTATGAACACCTGTTCTTTCCATGACATAGACTGACCAGGTGAATCCAGGTGAAAGCCATGATCCCTTATTGATGTCCCTTGTTAAATTCACTTCACTTGGTGTAGACGAAGGGAATGGTTATCAGTGTGTATCAGGAATGGTCCACCACCCAAAGGACATCCAGCCAACTTCACACAACTGTGGGAAGCACTGAAGTCAACATGGGCCAGCCTCCCTGTGGAACGCTTTCGACACCTTGTAGAGTCCATGCCCCGATTAATTGAGGCTGTTCTGCTGGGCGGGGGGGGGGGGGGGGGTTCCTAATGTTTGGTATACTCAGTGTATTTACTGATATACTGTAGACTCAAAGCAAACCAGAGGTAAAAATGTACTTCCCATTATGTCTTTAAGAATGACTCCTCCCAGTATTCTCTGTTGAGTGATGTCATCCATTGTAACCAGGGGGCAAAGTAAGCAGTACTATTCCTGAGTGTTGTACTTACACGGTATCAGCCCTCGGCAGGACAGTGACATCCATAGGCTACAGAAATAGGTCTCAGCTAAGGGAACAACACCTCAGTCCAGGAGGCAAGTCTGGGATTCCCATAAACAAAGTGTTGAATGGCTGGGTTCTCAATACAGGAAAATCATTTTAGAATACATGCCAATCAAGTGGACATACAGCATTGGATGAGCTTGGTGGTTTGTTATTAACGCGATCATTTAGCAGACCCTTTTATCCAGAGCAACAGAACTGTTAACCTCGTCCCCAGGCTAATTGTGTATAGCAGCTGAAAGGGGAAGTTAATCAGTGTCTTTGTTTTCGAGCATTGGGAGGAAGTGTTTGGTGAATGAGATTACAACACGGTCAAAATTGAAAGTGATACACATTCAGTATGTTAACCAAGCAGGAATTTAACCCATAAACCTGGTGTTGTTGGCACTATGCTCTAACCCATAAACCATTGCAACCACGGTCTTCGACCATTTAAAGCCACAACACAGGGTGCCTATATGATGTAGATGATGATAATCAAATATAGGTGAAGATCTGTTTGCTCTATTAGCTGCCCGAATAAAAAGCCAGTTGTTTTATAACGTGAATATTTTAAAACACGTGCACAAGCATCCAGGCTCTGTAAGGGCTACGTGCCTTGGCAGCACAATGTTATTCTCATGTCTGTAATGAAAAAAATATAAAACCCATAACTGACGTAACATAAACACAACACAAAATACGACATTTTTTAAAATTAATTTATATATATATAATAAATTCATGTGTTTTGACTGCCACTGTTAAAAAGTATGACTCGTATCACATGTAAGTCACCTGTAAGCATAATTAAGAGCCTTTCTCATTCACCTGTTAAATGAACTGAACACACGAACAGGTCTTTTCAGCACCACTGTATAGTACATTCTCTATATTGCATCAGAATATAAAAATATACAGATATGTTTTTTTTTTTAAACATTCTTTCCATGTTGTTCAATGGCATGACAATTGAGGATGAACAAATCCATACTGACAAGATTGTGATCAATGGTATTACTTCCTACTGGATCGTCCTTTCATTCACAGCACTTTAAAACATCAGTAGCAGCCACACTGAAGAAAATAACATTAGGTACAGGGCATCCTCTGAACACATAGCACTCTCAAGAGGACAACCTGCCCCCCCCCCCCACCTTCAGAGAGGAAGATGCAGGACAAGGATAGAAAGAGAGAGAGAGAGCAGCAGTGAGAGGACAGAGTAGAACTGTACACAGCTGAACAGAGAAACTGGGATGAGACATTGCAGTGGGTCAGCAGGAGGGGGCACTTAGGTTTGTGTGAGCGGTGTGGGAAGAAGACTTTCTGACGGCTCCATATTGTTCTACTCCAACCCGTCAGCAGGGGGCGACGCAGCAACACAGTTCAGTTGATCTTCCACCGTGATGATGGTGGTAATACCAATACAAAAATCAACAAGAAAATCCAAAACAAAAATTGAAACGATGTCTTTGAATATTGAGGCGATCTCGAACAAGAAGAGAAGAAGGTGCGGTCGGGATGAGAGTTTCGTTTGTTGCAGTGCATAGAGAGTGACTTCGGAGACGATTGGTTTTTATTGCTTGGAGATGCTCCCCTGTCTTAGCCTAACACACATACTCTCTGAGACACACGCGCACCACACAAGCACAGGCACAGGCCGACTACTCCGACCACCCTGCTCTCCAAGAGCAGAGAGAGAGCGATGCGGCAGAGAGAAGAGAGAGTGAGGAGGGCTGAGTTGAACGGCAACTGCAAAGATGACAGATTCCTGTAGTGTTTCCATAGTCTGAGGGTGGACGTCCAGCAGTAGAAGTAGCCTCTCTCTGTTGTGGATGGAGTTGGGGAGGGGGGAGTAGTAGTCTCTCTCTGTTGTGGATGGAGTTGGGGAGGGGGGAGTAGTAGTCTCTCTCTGTTGTGGATAGAGTTGGGGAGGGGGGAGTAGTAGTCTCTCTCTGTTGTGGATGGAGTTGGGGAGGGGGGAGTAGTAGTCTCTCTCTGTTGTGGATGGAGTTGGGGAGGGGGGAGTAGTAGTCTCTCTCTGTTGTGGATGGAGTTGGGGTGGGGGGAGTAGTAGTCTCTCTCTGTTGTGGATGGAGTTGGGGAGGGGGGAGTAGTAGTCTCTCTCTGTTGTGGATAGAGTTGGGGAGGGGGGAGTAGTAGTCTCTCTCTGTTGTGGATGGAGTTGGGGAGGGGGGAGTAGTAGCCTCTCTCTGTTATGGATGGAGTTGGGGAGGGGGGAGTAGTAGCCTCTCTCTGTTGTGGATGGAGTTGGGGAGGGGGGAGTAGTAGTCTCTCTCTGTTGTGGATGGAGTTGGGGAGGGGGGAGTAGTAGTCTCTCTCTGTTGTGGATGGAGTTGGGGAGGGGGGAGTAGTAGTCTCTCTGTTATGGATAGAGTTGGGGAGTAGTAGCCTCTCTGTTATGGATGGAGTTGGGGAGGGGGGAGTAGTAGCCTCTCTCTGTTGTGGATGGAGTTGGGGAGGGGGGAGTAGTAGTCTCTCTCTGTTGTGGATGGAGTTGGGGAGGGGGGAGTAGTAGTCTCTCTCTGTTGTGGATGGAGTTGGGGAGGGGGGAGTAGTAGTCTCTCTCTGTTGTGGATGGAGTTGGGGAGGGGGGAGTAGTAGTCTCTCTCTGTTGTGGATGGAGTTGGGGAGGGGGGAGTAGTAGCCTCTCTGTTATGGATAGAGTTGGGGAGTAGTAGCCTCTCTCTGTTGTGGATGGAGTTGGGGAGGGGGGAGTAGTAGCCTCTCTCTGTTGTGGATGGAGTTGGGGAGGGGGGAGTTGTAGTCTCTTGTGGATGTGATTAGTCTTAAAGGGCCTGGCTTTGCCCTCCTCCTCTTCCTCCTCCCTCCCGCCGTCCGCAGTGCCCTCCACCTCCTCCTCCGGGAGGCCCTCACATCCGCGAGGAGGAGGCCAGCTCGTAGAACAGCACGTAGGCGTCACTGCTGCGCACTTGGCTGGAGGACATTGGCGATACTCTGTGAGGGGAGAGAGGAAGAGGGGATGCATGTGAATGAGCTGTAATGTTGTTGACAGTCATAACGGTGCAACGAATTGACAATGTTATTGGAGAAATGCAATTATGTTCCACTATTATGTCACAAAACCATGAAAATGGATGGTGTATTCAGACAGTTGTTTTCTAACAAAGGTACTAGTTTTACGGCAGAGAGTTTTTAGAGTAACATTGCGTGGGTACTATCATACTGTGCATTAAGCATAGATAAGGTTAAAGGAGGAAAGGGAGGGAAAAAACAGGAGAGAGAGAGAACTGCATAATGAATGAGAGCGGAGGAGCAGGGAAAGAAGACAGGTGGCTGCTGAGAGAGAGAGAGAGAGAGAGAGAGAGAGAGAGAGAGAGGCTCTCACGAGGCAATGAGTGGGAGAGAGGTGAGAGAGCGAGGAGAAGAGAGGGGGTGGCGCAGAGGGGGTGAGGAGGTAGGCTACTGCACACTTGACAGAATTTAGGAGAGGCAATGTTATTAAGAAAGCAAGTAGCTCTGGGTGAATGGTATGTAGCCAGCAAGCAGGACAGACGGACGGACACAGGCTCTTCATGTCCTCTCCCTGACACTCTCTGCTCTAGCACTCTCAACATGAGACCCAGCAGATCATTTGTTACACAGAGGTCCTACAATGTGGTGGTCCATTCTAAACAACATCCTATTCCCTACTGTATAAAGTGGTGCACTACTGTTGACCAGACTAGTGATAAAAGTAGTGCACTATAAAGGGAATAGGGTGCCATTTCAGATGTACCCTGTGTATGGAGTGAGGTGGAAGAGTGCTCGAATGTTCTAAACAGGAGTATTTCCAGTGTTCTAAGATTTCCAGTCGATTCAACGCTAATGAGCTCAGTTCTGAGCAGTATGGTTTGCTAGCAGAGCCTTGTGGGTGGTGTAGTTTGATAAAGGGAGAGGGAAAGATATACCTGGAGTCATTGAACGTGTACCATTCTCCCGAGGTGGGGTTGCGACAGTACGCTGTGTAGTGGCCGCCCATGGTCGTGCCTGAGTGATTGGACACTGCGTACAGGTTATAAACTGCGTTTACTGTGGGGGAAAGGGACAGGGGAAAGAGAGGAATCAGTAGAATGCCATTGTCGTACCTCGACAGACGATTCTACCCGACAGACGATGGCACTCACTGCTGTTTTCCGAGGCAAACTCCCTGAGGTCCAGTTTCTCCATGGGGAAGTTGACAAATGTGGACAGTTTGCTGGTTCTCCGCGCTTCAGAGAAGCGTTTCAGATCTGGACAAGTCGGTGGGTAAAGGAAAAAGCAGTGTAGGGCGGAAGCAGGGGCTTCATATGGAACCTTGGGTGGGTTTCATATGAAGGTTCACATACATACATTAACACATAGGCAAGCCTCTTATAGCAACAGAGAGCACTTCTAGGCTGGTCCCAGATCTGTGTGTTTTAGTTGAACCATAACCAACTCCTCGGACTACAATTGTCTCATACATGATGTGTTGGCATAAGTACATTATATACAGATCTGGGACCAGGCGTCAGCCAACTCCTCTCTCCTCTATAACATCTAATGGGATAGAGTACTATCGGACAAATGGAGCCTACAAATATGAGCGGCTTGAGAAAGGATACGAAGCACTAAGATCTTGGGGAATTTCTGTACAGTGAACTTCTTTGTGCATCTTCTTCTGGCTTTACACCTGTAGCACGTTGGTTTTTCATCTCCGTCGAGCACGTCCTCTTTGGTGAAGAGACTCACGCAGTCCATCAGACTCACTTCTCCGTAGCCCTTCTTGACACATGGACACGCGGCACATTTAGGTGACATAAAAATGCTGGGACTATATGTGGGTCTGGTGAACGGTGAATGTGCAACACTGTGGGGAAGAAGCTGGTGTGCATTGTCGACACTGACCTTTGCGATGGGTAGCGAGAGATCCCAGAAGGGGTCAAAGACAGTGGAGCAGTAGCCACATGTGCTGCATGTCAACGAGCTCTTCAGCTGACCCACAAACAGGTCTGTGGAGGACAGGGCAGAGAGAGACCATTACTACCCCCTCACACACACACACACACACACACACACACACACACACACACACACACACACACACACACACACACACACACACACACACACACACACACACACACACACACACACACACACACACACACACACACTCAGACACACACACACACTCAGGCACACACACACTCAGACACACACACACTCAGACACACACACATGCATGCACGGCAGATTGATGTGTCTGTCTTGTCATGAATCTTGCCCTGGAGGCAAAACTGAGCAATTTCCTCTAGATGGGCCAGCTGCAAAGTCAAAATTGCCTAGTTATATCGTAAAAATGTATGATTACAAAAAGTTGCTTTTTGGTCTTCATTTAAGGTTAGGCATTAAGGTTAGCGATGTGGTTAAGATTAAGGTTAAAAAAACAGATTTATTTGACTTTGTGGCAGTGCCAGCTAGTGACCACTCTGCAGAGCTGCCCCCAGGGAGAGATTCATGACAATAAATGCCAACCTGCGCACATACGCACTACATCAATCAACAGACTACACATGGAAACACAATTTATTAACAGCACACAGTGTTACTCAACCCCTGTGGGTGTTGATGCGTGCCCTTACCCACTACTTTGCTGTCCTCTCTCTCCAGGTACTTGCTCCACATTCTATCCCCTTTCTCTCGGTCACTGTGGGAGGGACGACCGGACAGGAGAGGGTGTGTCAGTATTCATGCTCACTGCTCCCACGCCTCCCCTCTTGTAAATCCACGAGGCGTCACGCCTCCACACCGACTGATGCGTACTAATAATATGGGACATGCTGCAGCCCTGGCCGTGCCCTACTCTCCCAGTTAACATTCTCTTGACCATAGTCCCACGGTAGTTCATGGAGAGAGAAAGAGCAGGAGACACTCACGGCAAGTGGTCAAAGTCCTCCGAGCTGCCCCGCGGCCGCACCGTGACCCGGTTTACCTCGTTGTGCAGCCCGTCCAGCAGGAAGCGCAGGAACTCCTGGGCATCCTGTTGGCTGGAGGGAGGGACACAGACAGACAAAACACAAGTCATTTTTTTACGCATTGGAAAATCATCTACAATACCATTACTGATACAAAGGTATTCGATTTCGAGTGCCTCTATGGCAACCTATTCCCTACAGATGTAGGATCTTAGGAAATGTCAAACTTGCAGTGTATTTGAAGTTTAAAAACGCTTCTGAAGTTTGTCATTTCCACTTAGAAATTTCTGACTTGATTTTCCCTTACGAAAAATGGATCAATCTCTACAAAAATGTCTGTTAATAATAATCCACGTAATAATTCACATTACCTGTTGCTGCAGAATTATTTCCTTGCTGTAGCATACTGGTTCAAATTAAGATCCTACATCTGTATAAAGTGCACACATTTTACACTAAGGCCCATAGGGCTCTGCTGTTGTCAAAAGTAGTGCACTATATAGGGAATAGGGTGCCATAGGGCTCTGGTCAAAAGTAGTGCACTATATAGGGAATAGGGTGCCATTTCACAGGTAGCCTTGGTGAATAGTTAGTTGAGGAACAACACATACTTGTATCCCACGAATCGGGGGGCGTATCTCTGGATCTGAGTTTTGAACTCTGAGGGGCCGACCGCCTCGCTGCTCGAGGACGTCCACATGGTCTGGAGGAGCTTGGCAAATTCTAGAAGCACAACCAGGAAGATAGATCAGATTCCCTCGAAATAAGGGCAGACATTGTCAAATGGGGGACTGGCTGGTAAATACTATGTTCAGCATTCATTGACTGCAGGGGACTTCGGCTAGCTGTCTCACCCTCCATGAGCGCTCCGGTGTTGGTGCGGCTGTTTTTGTTAAGGTCGCGTCGGTGGGAGTTGTGCAGACAGTAGTCCCGGAGGTTGTGTGTGTTACTGAGACACTGCAGGATGGAGTTCATGAAGCACTGTAGAGACACACACACACAGTCTTCAGAAGAGGGTTAACACACACACTACCATGCTGTTTGTGGTGCAGGAAGTTACAGCTTCAAAATCGAGATTGTTGAGAAATATATTTAAAAAATAATTCCTGCATACACAATAATTTGACAATAACGGTTTCAATGTTGAAGACAAATGTGCAGAGGTGAAATCGTGTCTGCTGAAGTTATTTTTAGATATTTTTTTGTTACATACATGCATGCATGGAGTGGCAGGTAGCCTAGTGGTTAGAGCCAGTAACCGCAAGGTTGCTAGATCGAATCCCTGAGCTGACAAGGTAAAAATCTGTCGCTCTGCCCCTGAACAAGGCAGTTGACCCACTGTACTCCAGTAGGCCGTCATTGTAAATAAGAATTTATTCTTAACTGACTTGCCTAGTTAAATAAAAAATGAACAATTAACATCACATGTTACACATGCTAGCATGGGGAAAACGAGGAACAGCGGGCTGAGTGAATGAAAGGTAGCAGGGATAGAGAGAGCGAGAGACAGTCAAGTCCCCCAGCCGGTACAGAGTGCAGCAGAAGCACTCTGATAAGGTTACTGTGCAAGTAGACAGTTTATTTCGGGACCCATCCTTCTCGCTGTTGCCTGGCAAATGCCCCCTCCCCTGTCCCCTCCCCTCCTGTTTGTAGAGCCATGAGATGGCATGGCAAATAATCTCAGCAAATGGAAATAGACTAGCTAAGGAAAAGTGTTCGTGATATCAAAACACAGCCCTTAAGCCAATGGCAGAGGATAGGACATGGGATTACACTATTTTTCGGTACACAATATTCCACGTTTATTACACAACACATATGAATAGAGCCCTAAATATAGTAGAAATATGTGTGTGTGTGTGTGTGTACACATGTATGAGTGTGTGTGTGCACCCAGGCCATTACTTACGGTATTTCCCAGGTTCCGTAGGCCCACCAGGCCCTGGGCACTCTTGGAGTTCTGGGGAGGAGAAGAACACGACAAGGAAAACATTTACGACAAAAGCACGTGAGAGAATGGGATCTCTACATGGGCCTACGGTGGAAGGACGTGTGCGATACACATGGGGGGCCATGCTCAGAAAACGGGGGCCGTTCTACTGTCGGTTAGGCTACTAGAAATGCTATACGATGTAAAGATGGACATATTCTTTGTCGAACATTAGCCTGGTCCTGTTTCAATTCAGAGGGAATCACACCGTACCTCAGATGTGCAGCGTTTCCTACACAACTGAAACATCTTGGCTTAGCAATAGCCTAAAGGCTTTTAAGTGGATAACGGTCTACAAATGTAGAATAAGGGCTTTGTAGAAAAGAACATGACTGACGTCACTGCAGTTTAATTATATAAGTTCTGTCGTTTTATAATTGAGTAGTAATGGAAGTAATTACCAAAGCACCAATACGACTGTGGACAAAACTTTACATGAAGTACATATCTCTTTAATATGGAATGCAATGTGCTGTGCTTTGAGGCCTCTGTAGAAATGCTACAATCAATTATTTATGCCTAGTACTTTGAACACAAGTGAACACAAGGCCCCATCACAATGATACAGTCCCCACATTTAGACCAGGAGGAAGGGAGACTGGGATAGGTAGAGTACAGTTCACGCAGAGTCAGACAGGCCAAAAACCTGACACAATGATGTTTTTATGGGTTGATGTCGAGCACAGCGCTGCTGGGGAACAGGAGAGGAAACCCGATCCAGCTTCCAGAGGAACTCAATATAACACTGAAGTGACCCTGACTTAAGCTCTCCAGTAACTCTCACCTGCATGTTCTGTTCTGGCTCATATAGCCTCCCTCCCTAGTCTCCCCCCATGACCGCAGGAGTGACCAATCACCACGGGACACACAGTGAAAAACAGACACACACCCATGAGCTCCTGGTGTCTGGGAGTTCAACCAGACAGTTTGTTCCAGTTATGAGAACACAAACTTGGGACGGGCTGTAGCGTTTTACTATTACATAAATAACCCCACGCCATCTGTCCCCCTTTCCCAACAGAATAGAAAAACCCATCCAACAGTTTAATTAACTCAGGATTATCTAAATCCTTCTTTCTCAATTCCAACGTAAAATAAAGTGATTTATTAGTCCGCGACCACATGAACAAAACATTCCCTGTTGTCATTTATTGGTATACAGTCAGTTCCTTGTAGTGGGTTGGTTCCTACTGTCCGAGACAATAATCTCATTTCCCCCTAGTATTCACTTGTTCACTTCCCTTCATTTGAAAGGAATTGACTGGTATGATTCCTTTTGTAGCCTACACA
The DNA here is from genome assembly GCF_029448725.1 of Salvelinus fontinalis. NCBI lineage: Eukaryota > Metazoa > Chordata > Actinopteri > Salmoniformes > Salmonidae > Salvelinus > Salvelinus fontinalis. Next base: position 13,448,649 of record NC_074688.1, on the reverse strand, counting down.
AATCCAATGCTTTTACATTGGTGGCAAGTAGTGTGCGAGTGTAGGCTACACTTCAGGAGGACGGGCAGATTATTAGGTCGCTGCAAGGCAAGGATCATACTGGATAATGCTCATAACAAACTCACACCGCTTTTCACCTCCAGAACAGTTTTCCCGGAATGAGCCCCATGACGTCACCATGTGCCGTACTTTGCTGAGTAATATCATCAGAGCCCAAAATAGCACCTTTCCTTCAGAACTTGCTGCCGCGTTCTCATTGGCTGGTTGCTGTCAGAGCGGTGTGACTGTCACTGCAGAAGTCATCCTGACAGCCTCTCTCCCAGGGAACGCTATTTTTACATGAACAAGCTAGAGGACAATATGACAAACGCACTTGGTCACACTCACAACATCTGGCAAGGGCTTTAGTGTGACTTACTGATTAACTGACTGACCGACCAGTGTTCTTCTTTGGACTAGCAACAGATGAATGAATCAGTGTCACCCATTATGAAAATGTCTTATTCATTAACCTTTGATGATAAACTTAGTTCTAGAACTCTAGTCTTCACAGTGGTGTGACAAGTCCCGGCACATGCAAGAAGCCCACTGCTGTTAATCATCATAGCAGTGCACTAATCACCTTGTGATCAGAAGGTTGCCGGTTCAAACCCCCCGAGCTGCCTGCGGTGAAATTTGAGGAACAGGCAGCGTTACCGGCTTCAATATCCCTGTATACTGCCCCTGTGCTGCACCCAACTTGTGTTGTGTGACAGCAAAAAATGAAGAATATCTGTGCAAATGGACCAATATTGTACTCTCTGTCTGAATGCTAGCCGTGCAGGTCCCATGCTGTCTTGCCAACTCCTATTGTCATGCAAGAACACTTCTAGGACCAGGCTATGTGGAGCGTTAAACATGCCCAGGCACATCCATTACTCCAATCCATGATGGAGGCCATTCGGTAATAGGCAGTGTTTGGTTCAAACTGTAGCTACAGTAGACCAATCTCTAGTCTACTGTCATTCCATTTACAGATACACATTTGGCCTAGTTTTCACATAACACAGAGACTGATTAATGAATTGCCTTGCATTCTCAATGTATTTACACATAACATGATTACTGCCACCACACTATCAATCCGAGACATTTGATTTAAATGTTATCTGTTGTTTAGCTGTTTTGGGTTCCGTGGCCCTTAGCAGTCACTGCCACTGACATTGATACTGAGCTGAACTATCTCATGATGAAACAGCCAGGTACAAGTTGAGCCCTGAATGGGTTGAGTAGGCCTGGGCCTGCCTGACACGGTTCCACCTTGCTCCATGGAATGCGCTATAATCATTAGCTGGCAGCAGTGTTGTGTTGTGTTGAGTGAGAGCTGCTGGAGATGGAGAACAGCATGTTCTGACCTTCCTGTGCCTGGCCCCTGCTGGGGGACAACAACAACAGCAACCCACCAAAGTGACTGACCAGTCATGGATGAGTCATGGATGGACCAGTCATGGACCAGCTTAATCAATTGATATTTACATCCACTGTCTCTCAGACTATTCAAGACCAAGATAATGCACTGAAACAATAGCAACACGTTCCCAAAACAGGTTATAGAAAAGCCTCACAAGACCTAATATGAGCCATAGATAAAACCTTTGAGGGACAAGCGAGAGAAGAAAAAAACCACACTCTTCATTGTGATAGCCAGATACCAGCGTCTGCCACAGGCTTTCACCTCATGAGAGCGAAGCCTGGGAGCCAAAGACAGAGTAGCCAGGTGCTTTCAGTCAGTCCTTCTATTGAGTTTGTTTCATTGAAACGTTCAATACAATACACTCTCTCTAGGATGAACCCGGATTATTGAAGACGATCAATGAAGTGTCAACGTTGAAGGTTGTAATAAAATCGTTAATCATTAGACTATAGTGGATGACTGTTGACCAACGAGTTATCCAGTCCCTGCTAGAGCCGTAAACACCATTAGCTCATGTCAGATGATTTCAACATCAGTCTGAAAATAGAACCCTTGACCAACAATTTTACCTTGATTTGTTTCTCTCTAAAGACATGGAATTATGGATAAAAATAGCGAGAGGGTGGGACATATTGTCCCATATGATATTACAGATGTTGCATAATAAAAAAGAATACAAAACCCCATTCTAAATATATTTTGATACAGGCCTAGGCTATGTAATATAATTTATCAAAGGCCTGCTATGGAGTGAGATTAATTTGAGATTATATAACTAGTCTAATGACCTGCCAGAATACTGATCCTCCACACAGGTTTAGCGGGGTTTAGGCTACTGCTAGAGTGGCTGCAATGTTATATCGCTGTCAATGCCGTGTAGAAGAACCCCTAGTGATTGTCATCCAGGAAACGCAACATCAATCCTCCTTATTGATTAACAACACATATATTACTGTAACTAATACGCAGACAAACATTCGATAGATTATCTTGGTGCCAATATATCCTCTCTTTTTTTTCTTTTTTTTTTTACCTTGGCTTGATTAATGAGAAGTCCTACAAAGGTTGACACCAGCACCGAGCCAGACATGCTCGAGGTTTTCCGCCGCATCTCTTGCTTCAAGAACGGGAAAACCGAGGCCGGGGGTTCTTCGGGAACGGTCACCGTGTATGACTGTCTCATGCTGGGCATGATGACTGTCTGATATAGTCGGCTACGGGTGTGTTCTGATGCTCTGCCGGTATCAGGCAGATAGAGCCGGTGCGCTCTTGATTCACCGGGAGTTGTGCGCTCGATCTCCTGATATTATATGTCGCAGGACCTTTGTGTGAAAGTGTAGCCAACGTTACGAATGTATTAGTATTTTTGCTCGAGCTTATTCGTTTCCTTTTTGCGGTTGTCATGAAAAAACCGAGCCATTCATCTCAACTACACTCGATTTACAAGCGATACATACCAGACTGGCACTCCTGATATCATGAAAAAACACATAAACACTACATGAATTAAATAGTTTCGCAATGAAAACAGACTGAGCAATGTCTTATTTTCTCCCCTATATATTTCAGAAATCGAAGACCTTCAGTATACGCAAATCAAAACAATTTCCCTCGTGCAGTATATCAATCACCGGGCTGTTTGAGAAGTAAATGACCACTGCCTCTCCATCGTTTTACAACCCCGAGGACACGCCTCTTTTCGGATTAGTACTACAGACGTCAGCCGCTGCCACAAACCTCTCCGACGTCAAACACGGTCAGAGTGGTCCATTCACATTTCTACGAATTACGCTTATGCTTATTACTCGAATGGTGCTTCCGAGGACACCCGTGGAACAGGACACCCGTGGAACATTCATTCCCGTTGTCCATACATCAAGCAATGAGATACAACACATTCACAGTCGAATATGGCCTTTCTAAAGGGCTACTCAGCGTGAGACCCATTTATTCAATGCAAGACTACATTTCAGCGGAGTACAGTATATCGTGTTGGGGAGAGTAGGCTACTACTACTGTACTACATGCTCATAATCTGTTAGGCTATTGACCATGGCTGTAATAATACATCTTCATACAGTTCATACAGTTGAAGTCGGAAGTTTACATACACCTTAGCCAAATACATTTAAACTCCGTTTTTCACAATTCCTGACATTTAATCCTAGTAAAAAACTCCCTGTTTAGGTTAGTTAGCATCACCACTTCATTTTAAGAATGTGAAATGTCAGTATAATAGTAGAGAGAATGATTTCTTTCAGCTTTCAATTCGTTCATTACATTCCCAGTGGGTCAGAAGTTTACATACACTCAATTAGTATTTGGTAACATTGCCTTTAAATTGTTTATCTTGGGTCAAACGTTTCGGGCATCCTTCCACAAGCTTCCCACAATAAGTTGGGTGAATTTTGGTCCATTCCTCCTGACAGAGCTGGTGTAACTGAGTCAGGTTTGTAGGCCTCCTTGTTCACACATGCTTTTTCATTTCTGCCCACAAATTATCTATAGGAATGAGGTCAGGACTTTGTGATGGCCACTCCAATACCTTGACTTTGTTGTCCTTAAGTCATTTTTCGACAACTTTGGAAGTATGCTTGGGGTCATTGTCCATTTGGAAGACCCATTTGCGACCAAGCTTTAACTTCCTAACTGATGTCTTGAAATTTTGCTTCAATATGTCCACATAATTTTCCTTCCTAATGATACCATCTATTTTGTGAAGTGCACCAGTCCCTCCTGCAGCAAAGCACCCCCCACAACATGATGCTGCCACCCCGTGCTTCACGGTTGGGATGGTGTTCTTCGGCTTGCAAGCGTCCCCCTTTTCCCTTCAAACATAACGATGGTCATTATGGACAAACAGTTCTGTTTTTGTCTTATCAGACCAGAGGACATTTCTCCAAAAAGTACGATCTTTGTCCCCATGTGCAGTTGAAAACCGTAGTCTGTTTTTTTTATGGCGGTTTTGGAGCAGTGGCTTCTTCCTTGCTGAGCGGCCTTTCATGTTATGGCGATATAGGACTCGTTGTACTGTGGACATAGATACTTTTGTACCTGTTTCCTCCAGCATCTTCACAAGGTCCCTTGCTGTTGTTCTGGGATTGATTTGCACTTTTTCGCACCAATGTATGTTCATCTCTAGGAGACAGAATGTGTCTCCTTCCTGAGCGGTATGACGGCTGCGTGGTCCCATGTTGTTTATACTTGCGTACTATTGTTTGTGCAGATGAACGTGGTACCTTCAGGCGTTTGGAAATTGCTCCCAAGGATGAATCAGACTTGTTGAGGTCTACAATTTTTTTAATGAGGTCTTGGCTGATTTCTTTTGATTTTCCCATGTTGTCAAGCAAAGAGGCACTGAGTTTGAAGATAGGCTTTAAAATACATCCACAGGTAGACCTCCAATTGACTCAAATGATGTCAATAAGCTTATCAGAAGCTTCTAAAGCCATGACATAATTTTCTGGAATTTTCCAAGCTGTTTAAAGGCACAGTCAACTTAGTGTATGTAAACTTCTGACCCACTAGAATTGTGATACAGTGAATTTTAAGTGAAATAATCTGTAAACAATTGCTGGAAAAATGACTTGTGTCATGCACAAAGTAGATGTCCTAACCGACTTACTAAAACTATAGTTTGTTCACAAGACATTTGTGGAGTGGTTGAAAAACAAATTTTAATGACTCCAACCTAAGTGTATGTAAACTTCTGACTTCAACTGTAGTTAGCTTCACAGAGGAAGACTGTTATTCTGACACCTGCAACTCAGCCACAGCATGAGGTTTTCAGGCTATTTGAAGGTCAAACTGTGATGCCTACAGTATGGCTCTTCTGTTCGTTGTGGCAGATGGGGAGAAACATCAGGATCAAACCTTTTGTAAATTCCTAGTAAAGAAGAGCTCCTTCTCTGCAATGTGAAAATTCTGCTGAAGGAGAATATGGTAGGCCTAATATATTTTAGCTACATTCAGTACCAAAGGTGAGAAGTACAAAAGGTGAGGTTTTACAACATGGTAAAACAGATTGTAGGGTAGAACATGTTTTCCTCACGGAACAAATAGGATTAATTGACAAACCACTGTCAATTTGCTGTTAATCAATACAAACAAAAGTGTTGACTGCACCCTCTGTAATAAACATTTAGCACTGTTAGTTCTGAACTCTCACCTATGAGGAGACAAACTTGTTTGCTTGTTTACAGGCTTCAACACTCAATCTTGTTGCTCACCCCTCTTGCTCAAAGTCTAAAAATACCCTGATTTATTAGGACTCAAAAAGTGAGTGTGAAAATACAGATGGCTTTATGCGGCAAAAATTCCATCAATCCATTTCAATTTCACCACCTCTCTTAAAACCAAACAAATGACATAAGCATTGGAAAAGTACAGAGTCCCTGACACAGCTAATTGTATTTGCAATGATGTTGCCTATTACATTTGAGGAGATCAGAATGACATTTCCCCATACCAGTCACACATAGAACAGCGGTCTGCCTAGAAAGGGGATTGGTAAACAGGAGACATTATGAAGCGGGTCTAAACATCGTCAGCCATCAAGTCAAGTCAGCCTCAGTCAGAGTCGGAGAACGGCTGCAGAAAGTAGCATAGGCCTAGCGTGAACAGCAGACTGCTGCCAGGAGGCCTGTCTACCTATAGGATACCTAGACTATTGCCTTGATTCCATATGAAATGATCTACTAAATAGGTCTTCTAAAATATAATAACACTGCCATAGATTATGGGTTAATGAACCAAAACTGCTTTCATGCTGCCACAGCTACATCTTTAGCCTTTGGGCTTTAGAAATGTCTTCCTCTGTAATTGTGCTTCTGATCTAGAAGGAATCTGACGTTAAATTCGCATGTCCTACCAAAAGCATCGCTGGCTGTGACGTGACTCATGCTCATCTAAGCTAAATTGTGCCAGACTAACTTTATTAAAAGCCGTGAGCATTGCGTCTGTCTCTGTAATGTATGTGTCGTCTACGACCACATTCTGTTGATGGTGTCTAGGTCTGTAAGTTGTGATGTCTGATATTTGTCTGAAACATTGTTCCCCCTACAACTGCTGTCTTGGTTGGACCAGGTCTCATTTGAAACATAGATTTGATCTCAAGGAGACTAACCTTGATAAATAAAGGTACAATAAAATAATCAAAACATGAAAGTGAGTCAAGAGGGGAGGTATATTGTACATACTGGGTTTCATTGAAGTGATGTGTAGGCTAAATGGGAAAGAGAGAGAGAGCAGTATGTCCTCAGCTCAGTCTTGTGACCTAGCATGTGTACACAACAAACAGCCAAGGAACACATTCCATTACTCACCAGGCTGAGCGTGTGTGTGTGTGTGTGTGTGTGTGTGTGTGTGTGTGTGTGTGTGTGTGTGTGTGTGTGTGTAAAACAATCCCACCTTGAGGGGAGATGCGAGAAAACACAGAGCCTAAAGGATAGCAAACTACAAAATACGACAAAGAAATCAATTTTTGTATTTTGACTTCTGAGATAAAGACCTGGTTAGCTAGGCAAATCATTACACATTTGATCAATGTACATCTGCCAACCACATTTCCTAGATAAGGGCACATCAAGGAGATTCATTTGTTTAAGTAAACGCCCAAATTGGTTAGCACAACCAAAAGGAAAGTAATACCGTGGTTCAGCATAAAGCTAGGCTAGGCTACATTTCAAAGTCCTCAAACTAGGCTAAATGCAACGGTCACTCAAATACAGAACACAACATTGATGAAAAAGACTTTGTGTTTCTGTTGATATTTAGGCTACTCGTCATTCTGCGGGCACTGACTGTAACGGAATGGAGGAAAACGCTCTGAATGGTCATCGTTGCACTTAAAATACCAACATCAAAAGACCTGCTGTTCTCAGTGCCAAGTAGAGTACCGATACAGTTTGGCTACACACTGAACTGTTTGAATCCACTCCCCAAGGCTTTAAATTCAACAGCCAACCAGATTTTGACGTTGAGCAGTGTGAATGTTAGGCTACTGTTTGACATCATGGGCAGCTTGCTGAGTGGTAGACCTATTTCTCACGATCCAGCCCTCTGAACTCCTCAGAATTAATACGATGCCTAATGAGTTCTGGGTAATTGTTTTCCAGAGGGCTCAGTATTAAAGCTCTCACACAGACCAGACTGGCGTTACATTTTAATCAAAGCATTATGCTACTGTATCGAACTGAACAAGGTGGCAGACATGCAAAACATTGTTGGTTCCACGGGAGTCTAGACTTAGGCTAAAGCAACCAAGAGACAAACGAAAGACAAATTTCACCCACGTGTGATAGGCTGGCATCACTTATGCAGAGTTGCGGACACATAATGAGAAGCCGGGGGTCCCATCTGACAGGAGTTGTACAATGGTTCTGAAAGTGTGTTAATAACTGTTAATAACCTGGCCACTAATTCAGCCACCCAAAACTCCTCCTAGCCCTCTGAGGTAAGGGGAAAAGGGTTGCTTTGCGGATTATAGAATACAGTAGGCCTATGTAACTCAAACTTAGTGCTAAGGGTGATAGAGAAGTAGCCTAAAAGCTAGGCTACTGGATCAAAACCTTTGAAAAAGGTTTTTAAAGCCCAGGCTTTTCCACCCCAGACTATAGTACATAGAGGTGTCAGGATTTGGCCAGGATTGTTCAGGTTTTGGTCACTAGATGTCCCCATTGCACCTTTTTTGAACCTTTTGTTTTTTTCCTTGCTCTAATTATTGTTTGCACCTGTGTGTCGTTTCCTTGTTGGTTTTAAACCCTGTGTGTTCCTCAGTTCTTTGCTCAGTGTTTGTATGTTAGCACCCAGCCCCAGCCTTGTTGTGAACATATATTTCTCTTGTTGGATTTTCCAGAGGTTCTCTGGTTTTGTTCTTGTTTATTTTTGATTAGTCTTTTGAGGTTTGTTTTTTCCCTGCTGTTCTTACCACTTTGTGGATTTACTTTGTATTTTGGAGGATATCCATTTTTTCCTCTTGGCTTTATTTTTGTCGTTGTGGATTTAGATTCTTTGCCTGAAGATCTTTTCCTTTTATTAAACCACCATCTCTAGTACTGCTGTGTCTGCCTCATCTTCTGGGTTCTGCCGACTATTAGTGACTGTTTCTCACACCGGTTCCTGACAAGAGGTCAACCGATTAATCGAAATGGCCGATTAATTAGGGCCGATTTCACGTTTTCATAACAATCGGGAATCGGTATACTTGTACACCGATTTGGCCAATGTATTATTATATATTTTTTTTACACCTTTATTTAACTAGGCAAGTCAGTTAAGAACACATTCTTATTTTCAATGACAGCCTAGGAACGGTGGGTTAACTGCCTTGTTCAGGGCCAGAACGACAGATTTCTACCTTGGCAGCTCGGGGATTCAATCTTGCAACCTTACAGTTAACTAGTCCAACGCTCTAACCACCTGATTACATTGCACTCCACGAGGAGCCTGCCTGTTACACGAATGCAGTAAGAAGCCAAGGTAAGTTGCTAGCTAGCATTAAACTTATCTTATAAAAAAACAATCAATCATAATCACTAGTTAACTACACATGGTTGATGATATTACTAGTTTATCTAGCGTGTCCTGTGTTGCATATAATCGATGCGGTGCGCATTCGCGGAAAAAGAACTGTCATTGCTCCAACGTGTACCTAAACATCAATGCCTTTCTTAAAATCAATACACAGAAGTATATATTTTTAAACCCGCATATTTAGTTAAAAGAAATCCAGGTTAGCAGGCAATATTAACCAGGTGAAATTGTGTCACTTCTCTTGCGTTCATTGCACGCAGAGTCAGGGTATATGCGATAATAATAAACGTTTTGTTTTCGAAATGATAGTTTCCGGATTCGACCATATTAATGACCAAAGGCTCGTATTTCTGTGTGTTATTATGTTATAATTAAGTCTATGATTTGATATTTGATAGAGCAGTCTGACTGCCTATCAACTCCCGAGATTAGGCTGGTGTAACCGATGTGAAATGGCTAGCTAGTTAGCGGGGTGCGCGCTAATAGCGTTTCAAACGTCACTCGCTCTGAGACTTGGAGTAGTTGTTCCCCTTGCTCTGCATGTGTAACGCTGCTTCGAGGGTGGCTGATGTCGATGTGCTCCTTGTTCGAGCCCAGGTAGGAGCGAGGAGAGGGACGGAAGCTATACTGTTACACTGGCAATACTAAAGTGCCTATAAGAACATCCAATAGTCAAATGTATATGGAATACAAATGGTATAGAGAGAAATAGTCCTATAAATACTATATGAACTACAACCTAAAACCTCTTACCTTGGAATATTGAAGTCTCATGTTAAAAGGAACCACCAGCTTTCATATGTTCTCATGTTCTGAGCAAGGAACTGAAACGTTAGCTTTCTTACATGGCACATATTGCACTTATACTTTATTCTCCAACACTTTGTTTTTGCATTATTTAAACCAAATTGAACATGTTTCATAATTTATTTGAGGCTAAATTGATTTCTATCGATGTATTATATTAAGTTAAAATAAGAAAACATTCAGTATTGTTGTAATTGTCATTATTACAAATAAATTTAAAAAATCGTCCGATTAATCGGTATCGGCTTTTTTTGGTCCTCCAATAATCGGTATCAGCGTTGAAAAATCATAATCGGTCGACCTCTAGTACAGTATAAAGACAGAACAGTAGGCTGTGCATGAAGATGCAGCACTACATAGCGTTATTGTCACGATCGTGTGGGAGTGAGACGGACCAAAACGCAGCGCGTGGAAAATAAGCCATCTTCTTTTTATTTTGAAGAAGGCAAAACGAAACAAAACACTTACAAACTAACAAATCAACAAACGACCGTGAAGCTATAAACGTAGTGCACACACACAGGCTACAAACGTTCAACATAGACAATTCCCCACAACAAACTAAAGCCCATGGCTACCTTAAATATGGCTCCCAATCAGAGACAACAGAAACCAGCTGTCTCTAATTGGGAACCCATTCAGGCAACCATAGACTTTCCTAGACAACTACACACAACATAGACACTGCTAGACAACTATACTACACATAAACCCAACTACTCTAAATAAACCCCCTAAACCTTACAATCACCCTGGACACTACAAAACCCACATAAATACCCATGTCACACCCTGACCTAACTAAAATAATAAAGAAAACAAAGAATACTAAGGCCAGGGCGTGACATAGCCCCCCCCCCCCCCCCTTAAGGTGCGAACTCCGGGCGCACCAGCACAAAGTCTAGGGGAGGGTCTGGGTGGGCATCTGACCACGGTGGTGGCTCAGGCTCAGGGCGAGGTCCCCACCCCACCATAGTCAATCCCAGCTTATATCTCCCCCTACAAATGACCACCCTCATATTACCCCCACTTAATCTTTTGGGTAACAACATCGACACAAGGGGCAGCACCGGGATAGAGGAATAGCTCAGGACAGAGGGATAGCTCAGGACAGAGGGATAGCTCAGGATAGAGAGGTAGCTCAGGATAGAGAGGTAGCTCAGGATAGAGGGGCAACTCCGGACAGAGAGACAGCTCTGGACTGAGGGGCAGTTCTGGATAAATAGCCGCTCTGGGCTGAGGGACAGCTCATGACTGGCTGACGGCTCTGGACGCTCATGGCTGGCTGACGGCTCTGGACGCTCATGGCTGGCTGACGGCTCTGGACGCTCATGGCTCACTGACGGCTCTGGCAGATCCTGTCTGGTTGGCGGCTCTGGCAGATCCTGTCTGGTTGGCGGCTCTGTCAGATCCTGTCTGGTTGGCGGCTCTGGCAGATCCTGACTGACGAATGGCTCTAGCGGCTCCTGACTGACTAACGGCTCTGACGGCTCTGGACAGACGGGCGGCTCTACTGGCTCGGGACAGACGGATGGCTCAGACGGCACTGGGGAGACGGATGGCTCAGACGGCGCTGGGGAGACGGATGGCTCAGACGGCGCTGGGGAGACGGATGGCTCAGACGGCGCTGAGGAGACGGATGGCTCAGACTGATCCTGTCTGGCGGAAGGCTTTAGCGGCTCCTGTCTGGCGGAAGGCTCTAGCGGCTCCTGTCTGGCGGAAGGCTCTGTAGGCTCATGGCAGACGGGCGGCTTTGCAGGCTCATGGCAGACGGGCGGCTTTGCAGGCTCATGGCAGACGGGCAGTTCAGTCACCGTTGGGCAGACGGCAGACTCTGGCCGGCTGAGACGCACTGTAGGCCTGGTGCGTGGTGCCGGAACTGGAGGTACCGGGCTAAGGACACGCACCTTCAGGCTAGTGCGGGGAACAACAACAGGGCACACTGAGTTCTCAAGGCGCACTATAGGACTGGTGCATGGTACCAGAACTGGTGGTACCGGGCTGAGGGCACGCACCTCAGGACGAGTGCGGGGAGAAATAACAGTGTGTACAGGACTCAGGAGACGCACAGGTGGCTTAGTGCGTGGTGCCGGAACTGGAGGCACTGGGCTGGAGACACGCACCATAGGGAGAGTGCGTGGAGGAGGAACAGGGCTCTGAAAACGCACTGGAAGCCTGGTGCGTGGTGTAGGCACTGGTGGTACTAGGCTGGGGCGGGGAGGTGGCGCCGGAAATACCGGACCGTGCAGGCGTACTGGCTCCCTTGAGCACCGAGCCTGCCCAACCTTACCTGGTTGAATGCTCCCCGTCGCCCGACCAGTGCGGGGAGGTGGAATAACCCGCACCGGTCTATGTAGGCGAACCGGGGACACCATGCGTAAGGCTGGTGCCATGTAAGCCGGCCCAAGGAGACGTACTGGTGGCCAGATATGTAGGGCCGGCTTCATGACATTTGGCTCAATGCCCAATCTAGCCCTACCAGTGCGGGGAGGTGGAATAACCCGCACTGGGCTATGCACCCGTACAGGAGACACCGTGCGCTCTACTGCGTAACACGGCGTCTGCCCGTACTCCCGCTCTCCACGGTTAGCCTGGGAAGTGGGCGCAGGTCTCCTACCTGCCCTTGGCCCACTACCTCTTAGCCCCCCCCCCCCAAGAAATTTTTGGGTAGTACTCACGGGCTTTTCAGGCTTCCAGCCACGTCTCCTTGCTGCCTCCTCATATCTCCGCCTCTCTGCCTTCGCTGCCTCCAGCTCAGCTTTGGGGCGGTTATATTCTCCTGGTATTTCACGGTCCAGAATTTCCTCCCAATTCCAATAGTCCAGTGTAGGTGGGTCCTGTTGTTGTTGCACACGCTGCTTGATCCGATGTTGGTGGGGAATTCTGTCACGATCGTGTGGGAGTGAGACGGACCAAAACGCAACGCGTGGAAAATAAGCCATCTTCTTTTTATTTTGAAGAAGGCAAAACGAAACAAAACACTTACAAACTAACAAGTCAACAAACGACCGTGAAGCTATAAACGTAGTGCACACACACAGGCTACAAACGTTCAACATAGACAATTCCCCACAACAAACTAAAGCCCATGGCTACCTTAAATATGGCTCCCAATCAGAGACAACAGAAACCAGCTGTCTCTAATTGGGAACCCATTCAGGCAACCATATACTTTCCTAGACAACTACACACAACATAGACACTGCTAGACAACTATACTAAACATAAACCCAACTACTCTAAATAAACCCCCTAAACCTTACAATCACCCTGGACACTACAAAACCCACATAAATACCCATGTCACACCCTGACCTAACTAAAATAACAAAGAAAACAAAGAATACTAAGGCCAGGGCGTGACAGTTATTATTAATGTGTCCAGGACTGTGCCAGCCAGCTCGCCCCGGGTAAAGAGATAGGATGATGGAGTTGACTTTACTGCCAGGGCTATTTCTAGGACCACTGCCACGAGGGAGTTTTGAGTTAGATGCTACCACACCAGTGATTTTGCATTGAAAATGACTTTATGGGATTTGGTGAAAATAACTGAGCTATTATGCTCAGTGCCACTTCTAATGTCGATGCCATTGTTCGTTGTAACTAGGAGCTGTGTATTGGGGTCGTATTATGCTCCAAATGGAAGAAAACTAACTGAATTAGGGAAGGAGTACCTGAACTTGACCGATAAGAAACCCTCATTTTCTTTTTCCGTTGCAGAACATTTTGCTACAGTGTGCCTTAATGAATACAACCCAGGGCACTGGGTAGTGTGCAACAGCTGGAGCAGGCAGCACTGAGCTTTAGGATTAAACCATTTTCCTGGCCGTGCCTGGCTGGATGACCTAAAATGGCATGATGTGAGATCAGGATGGCGTCACAAAAGCATTCGTTTTAACTAACTGGACATTTCCTTCACAATGTTTTCCCATGGTTCGTCGGTCAGTCAGCTTTGTGAGGCTGAACACAAATCCCACGCAGTAGGCCTATGTGGATCGACTCCTAAGGACGCGCAGTATAATAGGCATTGAGGCATATTTTACAATGCCGCTTGCTAACAGTCACAGGAAGTGGCACCCAATCACACGGCATCCTACCCACTTCTGACGCTCTTAATTAGGAACGGTTTCAGTTGACTAGGCATCATCACAGCCGAATACATCGAGTTTACCTTGGAATCAGTATCTGTGAAGGATCTCGTTGTTACTCGGAGTCTGAACCCTGATCTCTCTTTTGACGAACATGTAAAAAAATATTTGAAGACCAGCTTTTTTCCATCTTTGTAACATTGCAAAAATCGTAAACTTTGTCCAGACACGATGCAGAAAACCTAATCCATGCTTTTGTCACTTCAAGATTAGACTAATGCAATACTCTACTCTCCGGCTACCTGGATAAGGCACTAAAACTTCAGCTAGTGCAAAATACAGCTGCTAGAATTGTGACTAGAACCCCAAAATTTGATCGTACTGTATTATTCCAGTGCTAGCCTCTCTACTGTCTTCCTGTTAGGGCTAGGGCTGCTTTCAAGGTTTGACTGTTAACCTACAAAGCATTGTATGGACTTGCTTGTACTTATCTCTTTGTTTTGGTCCTGCCGTACCTACCTACAAGTATGCTACGATCAATAAGATTCCTTATTGTTCCTAGAATTTCTAAGCAAATAGCTGAAGGCAGGGCTTTCTCCTACGGAGCTCCATTTTCATGGAATGGTCTGCCTATCCATGTGAGAGACGCAGACTCGGTCTCAGCCTTTAAGTCTTTACTGAAGACTCATCTCTTCAGTAGGTCCTACGATTGAGTGTCGTCTGGCCTAGGGGTGCAAAGGTGAACGGCAAGGCACTGGAGTGACGAACCACCCTACTCTCCACTAGGCACCTTATTACGGGGGCTGAGTCACTATTTTGCTCTCACTCTCCCATTCTGTCCCTACCGGAGCGCATCTTGTCATGCCAGGCTTTTTTCGCTATACTCAACTCCCTTGGGTGGGTTGAGTTATTGACGTAATCTTCCTGTCCGGTTCTGCGCCCCCTCAAGCTCGTGCGGTGGGGAAAGATCTTTGTGGGCGATACTCAGCCTTGTCTCAGGGTAGTAAGTCAATTGTCTGTTGATATCACTTAAAGGGCAACTGCCCTTCGTGATTTGGCCTCGTTTTAGATTTGGTTCATTAAGAAATGGTAGTGGCCATGACTGAATTCAAACGTGAGTTTCAAATTATTTTGCCAATTGGCTTTAGCCAGCTGGTGTGCGACCATGGCAAAGTTGGTTTGACATTGGATAGCCTATCTCCCGGGGATAGTTAAGAACCGTCAATAAATTACACAATGTAAATTAGACAATATTTTCATGTTTCACACCTTTTATTTTTTTCATTCAATGCTTTTAATGTTTGTATATGAATTTCTACAATTTATCATTGGTTTGAGGTTTTTAAGTAATTGAAATTTGGAGATATTGAAATTTTAACATATTGTCCCATGTAAATTGTGCAATTTACCAATGGTCCAAATTAGCCCAATAGGCAGCTGCAGTCCAAATCGATGATTACTTGTGTAATGCCAGCTGTGGGCATGTGGGCAGGATTGTATCAAACCCAACCTTCATTAAAGTTGTGATGCAGTCACGACCACAATTCTCACAAAACTCTAAAAAATTATCTTATTTTCACTTTGTAGTAAATTTTGACAGTAGAATAAATGTTTGACTCACATCGATGCCACATGGGCTGTTTTCTAAATGAGAAGTCGGTTTTTAGGGGCAGTTGCTCTTTAAGTGGTGTGGGGTCTGTGCTTTGGCAAAGTGGGTGGGGTTATATCCTGCATGGTTGGCCAGGGGTAACTTTGAACGGGGCTACAGTGTCTTCCGACCCTCCCTGTCTCAGTTCCCAGTATCTATGCTGCAATAGCCAAAATTATTGGCACCCTTGATAAAGATGAGCAAGGAATACAGTATAAAATTAATAATACAAATACTGAACTATATTGTATTCTCCAAAAATGTATATTATTTTATACTAATACAATTGCTCAGAGAAAGAGATTTTGTTAACAAGTAACAAATCTAAAAATGATAGGGGTCAAAATTATTGGCACCCCTGTTTTCAATACTCTAGCACCCTCCCCTTGTGAGGATAACAACACAGCCTTTTTCTAAAATGTTTTATGACATTGAAAGAACACATTGGGAAGGATCTTGGACCATTCCTCCATACAGAATCTTTCCAGATCCTTGAAATCCTTTGTCTGCTCTTATGGACTTCCCTCTTCAATTCAAACCACAGCTTTCAATGGGGACTGAGATGGTCATTGCAAAATGTAGATTTTGTGGTCAATTAACCATTTATTTGTGGATTTTGATTAGTGCTTGGGGTTATTGTCTTGCTGGAAGATCCACTTGCAGCCAAGTTTCAGCCACCTGGCAGAGGCAGCCAGGTTTTTGGCTAAAATGTCCCGGTACTGGGTAGAGTTCATGATGCTGTTGACCATTAACAAGGGAAAAGGGCTTTATAAAATACAATTGATTGATTGATATCATTAGCTAGGTTTCCCTTTAATTGGCGACAGATTTTCACCTGAATATTCAAAATGTTCCCACAATAGATGTTTCCATCAAAGTGTGTGTGATGACGTAGTGCACATGAAAATAACTTCTGCAGTTAAATTCCCATGTACAGAATACAAATTGCATTTTAAACTCTACCGATGGTTTTGTCACAAAAATTGTTGCATTAAATTATAGCAAATGTGCCCACTCTGGTCTTGGCACCTGCGCTCTAGCCAGCAAGAGCAAGAGCGGGAGGCTAGCCTACATTATGATGAGATTATCTTGGATAAGAGCGAGATCAGTTGATATTTGCCAAATGGCAGCCATGCATCGATCATCATGTCACCAGAATAAGACCCTCAATATTTATTGGAAAGGAGTATCAAGATCATCACCACGCACTTTCACCACCCTGTGGAAAGTTCATCAACGAAGTTCATTTGTAGACAACAAACAGCATGCTTTCCCGAGTCATAGTGGGAAGACCACACAACATGCCATCACGTGACTCAACCTGTGTTTGAATACCCATACTATCAAATCAAATCATTATTTGTCACATGCGCTAAATACAACACGTGTAGACCTTACAGTGGAATGCTTACTTACAAGCCCTTAACCAACTTTTTTTTTTTTAAGTAAGAGATCAGAAAAATGAATAATTTAAGAGCAGCAGTAAATAACAATAGCGGGGAAAGGAGTCAATGGGTCAATGTGCGGAGGCACCAGTGTCGAGGTAATTGAGGTAATTATGTACAAGTAGGTAGAGTTATTAAAGCGGCTATGCATAGATAATAACAGAGAGTAGCAGCAGCATGGGGAGGGGGCAATGCAAATAGTCTGGGTAGCCATTTGATTAGCTGTTCAGGAGTCAGGGGTACAAGCTGTTTAGAAGCCTCGTGGACCTAGATTTGGAGCTCCGGTACTGCTTGCTGTGCAGTAGCAGAGAGAACAGTCTATGACAAGGGTGGCTGGAGTCTTTGATCATTTTTATGGCCTTCCTCTGACACCACCTGGTATAGAGGTCCTGGATGGCAGGAAGCTTGGTCCCGGTGATGTATTGGGCCGTACGGACTACCCTCTGTAGTGCCTTGCGGTCAGAGGCAGAGCAGTTGCCATACCAGACAGTGATGCAACCTGTCAGGATGCTCTCGATGGTGCAACTGTAAAACCTTTTGAGGATCTGAGGACCCATGCCAAATCTTTTCAGTCTCCTGAGGGGGAATAGGTTTTGTCGTGCCCTCTTCACAACTGTCTTGGTGTGCTTGGACCATGTTAGTTTGTTGGTGAGGTGGACGCCAAGGAACTTGAAGCTCTCAAACTGCTCCACTACAGCCTCGTCGATGAGAATGGGGGCGTGCTCGGTCTTCCTTTTCCTGTAGTCCAGAATCATCTCCTTTGTCTTGATCACGTTGAGGGAGAGGTTCTTGTCCTTGCACCACACGGTCAGGTCTCTGACCTCCTCCCTATAGGCTGTCTCATCGTTGTCGTTGATCAGGCCTACCACTGTTGTGTCATCAGCAAACTTAATGATGGTGTTGGAGTCGTGCCTGGCCGTGCAGTCATGAGTGAACAGGAAGTACAGGAGGGGACTGAGCACGCACCCCTGAGGGGCCCCCGTGTTGAGGATCATTGTGGCGGATGTGTTGTTACCTACCCTTACCACCTGGGGGCGGCCCGTCAGGAAGTCCACGTGTCTCTGTGTGTGGAGTAAAGGTGATCTCTTATTTTTTCCCCTCTGGTTGCACATTTAACATGCTGATAGAAAATAGGTAAAACTGATTTAAGTTTCCCTGCATTAAAGTCCCCGGCCACTAGGATAGCCGCCACTGGATAAGCGTTTTCCTGTTTACTTATAGCAGAATACAGCTCATTGAGTGCGGTTTTAGTGCCAGCCTAGGTCTGTGGTGGTATGTAGACAATGTGTAGACAATTTAATTACGCTTTTTTTGCCGACGTTTACTGACATCGGCCATATTCAACGGGTGTTGAGCGCTCGTAAATGAATTATTCTGTGCTCTGGTACACTCAGACAAGAGTCCTCCGAAATTGGAGTAGACAGCCAGCGAATTTACGAAAGCACCCGAATATCTATTGAGAACGCACAAAGACTATACCATTTAGCTAAGCTAATAATGACGGGAATAATCAAGTCAATAAACGTTGGGTAGTTAGTCAGACAGCCTATAGTTAATATACTGGCAAGTTTGAAGTATAAGTAGCCAACTAACATTAGGTAGCTAGCTAACAACATACCGGTACATACTGCTGTAATGATATCCTATGTGGTTCTTTTGTAATGTAATGTAATTACAGTTGAAGTCGGAAGTTTACATACACTTAGGTTGGAGTCATTAAAACTCGTTTTTCAACCACTCCACAAATTTCTTGTTAACAAACTGTAGTTTTGGCAAGTTGGTTAGGACATCTACTTTGTGCATGACACAAGTAATTTTTCCAAAAATTGTTTACAGACAGATTATTTCACTTATAATTCACTGTATCACAATTCTAGTGGGTCAGAAGTTTGCATACACTAAGTTGACTGTGCCTTTAAACAGCTTGGAAAATTCCAGAAAATGATGTCATGGCTTTAGAAGCTTCTGATAGGCTAATTGACATCATGAGTCAATTGGAGGTGTACCTGTGGATGTATTTCAAGGCCTACCTTCAAAATTAGTGCCTCTTTGCTTGAAATCATAGGAAAATCAAAAGATTGCTGCTGCTCCAGTTTCAAATGTTCTGCCTGCGGCTATGGAACCCTGACATGTTCACCGGACGTGCTACCTGTCCCAGACCTGCTGTTTTCAACTCTCTAGAGACAGCAGGAGCGGTAGAGATACTCTCAATGATCGGCTATGAAAAGCCAACTGACATTTACTCCTGAGGTGCTGATCTGTTGCACCCTCGACAACTACGGTGATTATTATTATTTGATCATGCTGGTCATTTATGAACATTTGAACATCTTGGCCATGTTGTGTTATAATCTCCACCCGGCACAGCCAGAAGAGGGCTGGCCACCCCTCATAGCCTGGTTCCTCTCTAGGTTTCTTCCTAGGTTTTGGCCTTTCTAGGGAGTTTTTGCTAGCCACTGTGCTTTTACACCTGCATTGCTTGCTGTTTGGGGTTTTATGCTGGTTTCTGTACAGCACTTTGATATATCAGCTGATGTAAGAAGGGCTATATAAATAAATTTGATTTGAAATCAGCCAAGACCTCAGAAAAATTAAATGTAGACCTCCACCAGTCTGATTCATACTTGGCAGAAATGTCCAAACGCCTGAAGGTACCATGTTCATCTATACAAACAATAGTACGCAAGTATAAACACCATGGGACCACGCAGTCGTCATACCGCTCAGGAAGGAGATGCTTTCTGTCTCCTAGAGATTAACGTATTTTGGGGCGAAAAGTGCAAATCAATCCAAGAACAACTTCAAAGGACCTTGTGAAGATGCTGGAATAAACAGGTACAAAGTATCTATATCCACAGTAAAACGAGTCCTATATCGACATAACCTGAAAGGCCGCTCAGCAAGGAAGATCAGCAAGGAAGAAGCCACTGCTCCAAAACCGCCATAAAAAACAGACTACGGTTTGCAACTGCACATGGGGACAAAGATCGTACTTTTTGTAGAAATGTCCTCTGGTCTGATGAAACAAAAATAGAACTGTTTGGCCATAATGACCATCGTTATGTTTGGAGAACGCTTGCTAGCCGAAGAACACCATCCCAACCGTGAAGCACGGGGTGGCAGCATCATATTGTGGGGGTGCTTTGCTGCAGGAGGGACTGGTGCACTTCACTAAATAGATTGCATCATGAGGCAGGAAAATTATGTAGATATATTGAGGCAACATCTCAAGACATCAGTCAGGAAGTTAAAGCTTGGTCGCAAATGGGTCTTCCAAATGGACAATGACCCCAAGCATACTTCCAAAGTTGTGACAAAATGGCTTAAGGACAACAAAGTCAAGGTATTGGAGTGGCCATCACAAAGCCCTGACCTCAATCCTATAGAAAATGTGTGAGCAGAACTGAAAAAGCGTGTGTGAGCAAAGAGGCCTACAAACCTGACTTCGTTACACCAGCTCTGTCAGGAGGAATGGGAACTTTATTATTATTATTATTTGATCATGCTGGTCATTTATGAACATTTGTGGGAAGCTTGTGGAAGGATGCCCGAAACGTTTGACCCAAGTTAAACAATTTAAAGGCAATGCTACCAAATACTAATTGAGTGTATGTAAACTTCTGACCCACTGGGAATGTGATGAAAGAAATAAAAGCTGAAATAAATCATTCTCTCTACTATTATTCTGACATTTCACATTCTTAAAATAAAGTGGTGATCCTAGCTGACCTAAGACAGGGAATTTTTACTAGGATTAAATGTCAGGAATTGTGAAAAACTGAGTTTAAATGTATTTGGCTAAGGTGTATGTAAACTTCCGACTTCAAAACTGTAGCTAACAAATTTTCTGCCAATATAACGTGTAAGGTAATTTATTTCAAAAGTCATTACTTTATTACATTGCTTAACTTCGACTGCATATTTTCCGCCATTTTCTTCAAATCTGGAAACGATGTGAAGCCACGCCCATTTCCTGAAGTATTGCATTATGGGCCAGAAAGTACGGAAATAGTTTCCTCTCCGTGTATACTTCATATTTTGGTGAATTTAGTACGACATCCGGGAACCTTTGGCATACTAACTATATCCATACTATGACCGATAAACATACAATATACTCAATTCATGTCACAAATAGTACGGTTAGTGTGGTTAGTATGAGTATTTGAACACAGCTCAAGTTTACTTCGATATGGTGCTTATTATATCAATATTTGCGCATAAAAACGTATCCACCTTAATTTCTCGCATCATTAATTTACAGACAAAAACATCCCACCATGTCGAGTGAACAAATTGTTTATCAACAATTATTAAATTGTACCGGAATGTCCTGTTTCCATCAGCCCTGTCGTGACTTTTTTCATGCATCAGGTAATTCATGGATGGAAACCTGGTTAAAGTAAGCAGCTAGGCCAGTTGTCTTTTGGTGCTTGTGTAAAACACAACATCTTGTTCATCAATGAGAGAGGTGAATAATTAGATGTCTGAGAGTGGGCAGGGAGGGGCCGAAAATTCTTAGAATGATCAATACAGTAGTGTACTTGACCTACATAACCTCTCTTCTTCCATCCTGACCTTCCAGCACTCAGCCTGGGAGAGAGCTGCTCTGATGAGGAGCTGCTGGTCCTACTGGTCTCTCTGAGTCATAATCCAACACATTCCTCAAAACATGACTCCATAAAAACTCCTCCTAATCCATAACGAAAACAAAGGCTTTCTTTTCAACAATTGGACTGGATGAGCTGACGGAACATTGTGAATCAGCAATCAGGGTTGCCTGACAGTCAGGACGAAGATTCAGCGCAGATATTTATTTATGCTGCCCTTTATTTAACCAGGAAAGGCCCTTGCGGCTAGAAACCTCTTTGGCAAGTTGATCTTCTAGAGTGGGGTGAACCATCAGCCCATATCTCCTAAATCAAACCCACATATAGCACAATCACAGTTATCACACAAAGTTTGCATACATGCCCCCCTAGCCCTTACTTCACCTGCTCTGGCTACTCTCCTGTCATAGTAAGGGGATTTATTGTATAAACTCCCTGCTCTAAACCGGTCCGGGTGGAACATTATGAGAATTAGGAAAGATAATTAAAATGACTTGATGAGAACATTCGAGCACAGGGCTCACGAAATCCTCTCGTGACATTAATTACAAAATCTGAACCTCTTGGTCCAATAGGCAACCCAGTTCCACTGTTCCAAGTCCAGGAGATTCATTCCCTCATTGATTGATAACTGTTAATTACCGAGAAGATGCCATACAACCTTTTGAGTGGCTTCAGTAATGCGGATATGGTGGCAAACAACCGTTAGCCTCGATGCATCCTTCACTGAAGAGTTTCAGTACAGCACCTCAACAGCCTCTTTGCCTGCCTGAGCCTGACGCTAATTGTGATAGATGTTTGCGAAAGCAGCCCCGTAACAACAACAAAACAGCCTTGTCAAAGAGATTGGCTTGGCTGGTTGCGAAACAAATGTTCTCCTCCTTCTCCTTCCCACAGTGGTCAGCAATCAGGGCTAATCCCGTAAGTGGGTTAATTCACACTCCGCTCTCTAAGGAGAGGCCTCCTGAGTGGAGCAGCGGTCTAAGGCACTGCATCGCAGTGCTTGAGGCGTCACTACAGACCCGGGTTTGGCCGGGATGTCCTTGTCCCATTGCGCTCTAGCGACTCCTTGTGGCGGGCCGGGTGCATGCTCACTGAATTCAATCGGCAACTATACAGTGTTTCCTCCGACGCATTGGTGTGGCTGGCTTCCGGGTTAAGTGAGCAGTGTATCAAGAAGCAGTGCGGCCTGGCAGGGTCGTGTTTCGGAGGACGCATGGCTCTCGACCTTCACCTCTCCCGAGTCCATACGGGAGTTGCAGCAATGGGACAAGACTGTAACTACCAATTGGATATCACGAAAAAGGGGTAAAAAGTACCAATATTTTTTATTTAATTTTATTTACTCTCCATGCGTCATAGAGGGAACACAAGTCTCACGAGTCTAGTCAATGGGACACCTACCTCTCTGACAGTCAGTAAGCAGGTTTCCATCGACCCAGGTTTATTCGAATAAAGCAATGTCGCAAAAAAAATGTTTGCGAAATTTGTAATGGAAACAGCAGATATAGGAGACATTTTCTAAAGATTGACAACATTTTTATCCGTTCCACAGGGGTGGATTTTTCTTCTAACTTTCTTTATTGCGACCAATGATGATGGAAACAGTGTTTTTCTAATAAATTATGATTCCCGAATACTTTTGAAGGTATGCAACTATAAGCTCCAGTCCTGATTTAATTCTACATGGCTACTGCTTGCAAAATCGATTCTTTCAACAACAAAGTTTCTTTGCAGGACAAGGATTATCCTGACTTTAAAGGCCTGAATTGCTTCGCCTTGCTTTTCTGGTTGGCTGGTAAGTTTCACCATCCAACTATTACAGATCTACGGGAGTGCAAGTTTCACCATGGCACGAACCATGGCGATACGTTGGCACATAAGAATGATTAGAATATGGCAAAATTAGTAAATTATTGCATTCTATCCATGCTGGCTTTTGCGGTCTACCTGAGACATGATAGGGGGGATATCAGGCTGTCGACGATTTATAAAATGCGCAATTTGCCTAAACGGGTCATTTTTTGTTGTTGGTATGACATCATTACATCCAGCTGTTTTTAACGACACACGATAGTTAAATAAATCTATTTTATCGACATTTTGTGACATTATGTTCATAGAAACATAGCTAGTGACACACAGATAGACACACAGCCTGTTTGGTTAGCCTGGTCCCACTGCCTTGCCAACCCCTATGGTCATTGTCACGTCAAACATGCAGGACCCATAGGAGTTGGCAATACAGCACAAACAGATCTGGGACCAGGCTATAGCTACGGACTCACTGAGGAACTTCCTGATTCATCACCATAGGGAGAATTTTAATTTCTGAAGGCCTTATGGAAGCTATGGCAACAGGAATGTTTACAATCTTACATACAGGGGCATGGAGATTTTGTTAAGCATGTTCTTGTCTCTGTGAGATTCATTTCCTTTCTTATAGCTGACATAGATGCATTTTCAAATTCAATCCTGTACGAATGAATGAATACTGTGACAATTGTGTAAAGGCCTATTTTATACTGTACAGTGAGTGACAGTGTTCCCCAACACAGGATCTTAGTACTGTACAGTAACTGTGCAGAGCATCTGTACTGACCATGAGTGCCCCCACATGGTGTCAGTCTGCCATGTCAGTGGCCTGAGAGGCTAAATCTAAGATCACAGCAAAACAGTTGAGCAAACAGAAGAACACTGGTCTTACCAGGGAGTCCCTGGTGAGGGAGCTGGATCGTCCATTGCTGCTGCTGTCGCTCCTCTCATAGGAGGAGGTGAAGCGGCTACCACCACCGCTCTTCAGGCTGCTGCTGCTCAAGGCCTCCTGTGTGGCGCTGTGGGACAGGCCATAGCTGGAGCTCTGCAGGCTGCTGTTGTAGGAGTCGGCCACATCGCTGGCCCTGCTCCGGTAACCCTTCAGGGCGCTGGAGGAGGAGGAGAAGGGGGACGTGGGCTCGGTGAGGCCCAGGGACGACAGGTCCCGCGTCAGGTCACTCTGGCTCGACGACCTCCGGCGGCTGAGGGAGATGCTGGAGGCCCCGGGCGACGAGGAGAGGTAGCTGGAGCGGCTGGGCGTGGTGGACGAAGAGAAGCTGCTGTAGCCAGTGTAACCGGAGCCGCCGCTCAGGCCCGACGAGCCATAGGTCTTCACCGGGGTGCGGCTCAGGCTCTCGCTGCGCCGGCTGCTGCTGCTCAGGAGGTCAGTGCGGGGGATGTGCCGGCCCCGGTCGAGCTCCGAGGAGGTGCTGTAGTTGCGGGCGCGGCTGGCGGCGCTGCTCAGGTAGCTGGAGGAGGAGTAGCCCGAGGAGGAGGCTGCGTTGCTCCTGTAGGAGGGCAGCCTGTCCCGGTCGGAGGTGTAGGAGCTGAGGGAGGAGGGCGTCAGGGAGGAGCCATAGGAGCTATAGGCACTGGTATAGGAGGAGCCGGTATAGGAGGAGCCGGTGTAACGCTTGGCGGTGGTGGAGACGCGAGACATGCTGGATTCTCAGCCACGTGTGATGCGGTGGAAGACCGCATCGACTGCAAGACAAGAGAAAGAACAGAAATCAGTGCGTTTCTATTTTCAGACTGTGAGCGGGAAAAACTTCATTTCCAAAAATGAAAACTTATTTAGCAACATTTGAATCTTTATAACCACCAAATTCAATTGTATATTTTATATCATATCGGTTCCATCTTAGTTGTTATGGGTTAGTCTTGTCTGATCACGAGAGAGGTAGGATGCCATCTGATCACGAGAGAGATAGGATGCCAAAGGTCACTAGGGCATCATCCAACTCTTAACATATGGGTGCACTATTTATCAACGGGCTGAATATACTGTACCATAGCTCATTGCTCGAGCCTGAGGTTTTACTCGTGTACAGGATACAGACATTTGACAAGCAATGTTATGTGACCCTCCTTGGAACACATTACACAATATCAACACTGAAACACTGTTTACGCAACCAACTGGAAAGTCATGCTTGATAATGTGATGTACTGTCGTATCGATGGGTTGCACAACGTTGTTGCCAGCTGAACGCGCCCCTGGGGATCCTGTAATGGGAGAAGCACCTAAACGAAGCACCGAATGTTTCTGGTGGCACAGTCTGTTCCTGAGGAGAGACAGGCAGTGCAGCGTCTGAATAAATAAAAGTATCTGGTGTTGTCGATCCGTGTTGGGTTCAGTGGGGGAGGCTTCTCTCTCTCTTTTATTTATATATATATATATATATATATATATATATATATATATATATATATATATTTATATACACTGCTCAAAAAAATAAAGGGAACACTAAAATAACACATCCTAGATCTGAATGAATGAACTATTCTTATTAAATACTTTTTTCTTTACATAGTTGAATGTGCTGACTACAAAATCACACAAAAATGATCAATGGAAATCAAATTTATCAACCCATGGAGGTCTGGATTTGGATTCACACTCAAAATTAAAGTGGAAAACCACACTACAGGCTGATCCAACTTTGATGTAATGTCCTTAAAACAAGTCAAAATGAGGCTCAGTAGTGTGTGTGGCCTCCACGTGCCTGTATGACCTCCCTACAACGCCTGGGCATGCTTCTGATGAGGTGGCGGATGGTCTCCTGAGGGATCTCCTCCCAGACCTGGACTAAAGCATCCGCCAACTCCTGGACAGTCTGTGGTGCAACGTGGCGTTGGTGGATGGAGCGAGACATGTTGTTCCAGATGTGCTCAATTGGATTCAGGTCTGGGGAACGGGCGGGACAGTCCATAGCATCAATGCCTTCCTCTTGCAGGAACTGCTGACACACTCCAGCCACATGAGGTCTAGCATTGTCTTGCATTAGAAAGAACCCAGGGCCAACCGCACCAGCATATGGTCTCACAAGGGGTCTGAGGATCTCATCTCGGTACCTAATGGCAGTCAGGCTACCTCTGGCGAGCACATGGAGGGCTGTGCGGCCCCCCAAAGAAATGCCACCCCACACCATGACTGACCCACCGCTAAACCGGTCATGCTGGAGGATGTTGCAGGCAGCAGAACGTTCTCCACGGCGTCTCCAGACTCTGTCACGTCTGTCACATGTGCGTGTGAACCTGCTTTCATCTGTGAAGAGCACAGGGCGCCAGTGGCGAATTTGCCAATCTTGGTGTTCTCTGGCAAATGCCAAATGTCCTGCACGGTGTTGGGCTGTAAGCACAACCCCCACCTGTGGATGTCGGGCCCTCATACCACCCTCATGGAGTCTGTTTCTGACCGTTTGAGCAGACACATGCACATTTGTGGCCTGCTGGAGGTCATTTTGCAGGGCTCTGGCAGTGCTCCTCCTAATCCTCCTTGCACAAAGGCGGAGGTAGCGGTCCTGCTGCTGGGTTGTTGCCCTCCTACGGCCTCCTCCACGTCTCCTGATGTACTGGCCTGTCTCCTGGTAGCGCCTCCATGCTCTGGACACTACGCTGACAGACACAGCAAACCTTCTTGCCACGGCTCGCATTGATGTGCCATCCTGGATGAGCTGCACTACCTGAGCCACTTCTGTGGGTTGTAGACTCCGTCTCATGCTACCACTAGAGTGAAAGCACCGCCAGCATTCAAAAGTGACCAAAACATCAGCCAGGAAGCATAGGCACTGAGAAGTGGTCTGTGGTCACCACCTGCAGAACCACTCCTTTATTGGGGGTGTTTTGCTAATTGCCTATAATTTCCACCTTTTGTCTATCCATTTGCATAACAGCATGTGATTTATTGTTTATTGTTTATTGTTTATTGTGATTTACAATTTATTGTCAGAAGTGTGATTGACTTGGAGTTACATTGTGTTGTTTAAGTGTTCCCTTTATTTTTTTGAGCAGTGTATATATATATCAATAATTCAGCATATGGATCTGGAATAGGCAGAGCACTGGAGCCAGGCCAAGACATACCGCTTTGTGCAGCTAGCTAGACCCAGCCGGAGCACTACTGCTAGGTTAGCCTAGCTAGGCCATGCCCAACCGAGCGTTAGGCTCTTACCAAAACCCCACTGTGGGTATAATAGGCCTCTGCCTATGCACCCTACCATTTCGCCTATATCCTGCGCAAAGATGGCTGGACTGTAAAGGTAGACAGCTGATAAACATGGGCCAGTATCTCAAGTCAATTTACTGTAGTCTGCATCACTATTGTTTTGTTAACCCCCCCCCCCCAACCCTAAATAAAACAGCAGGGATGAATGAATTTCAAGTCAACCTCCCTTAGTGTGTTGTTTAAATAGGCAGAGAACAGGTGATAACAAACGTAGAACCCTACCTCCACCACACTACCAAACAACAGTGACAGTGCCAATTGCACTACAAGGCAAACCTGGCCATGTCTATCTAAATGTACAAACCCGAGAGAGTGCTTGTACTTGTAATCCCTGACTCCTACTTCCACCCATTCCTAATTGCCCTCACTATAAACATACACATCATTTAGGCTGCTGCAGGTGTCTCGTCCAAAAAATGAGGGCCTTGACTGAGACAAGTTCAGGCTAGCCTGGCGGCGTCACTTCAAAAAAGAAAACGCAAACAACATCCATGGGGAATACAGCCTAAATGGACATGGGATTTGTAAGATGGCGGTAGCACAGCACTATTATGTTATACACTTCTCAAACCAAAACACACAAATATGCTAGTTGCCCTGCGTTTCAGCCTCCCCAAAGGCTCTGTTAAACGGCGGTTTCCATGACTACATGGCAACAAGCACCATTTGACTGCCACACAATCTCAGTGTCAAAAACAGGAAAGCAGGTGTTGCCCTGATCCCATTGACTTCCTGATTCCCTTGCCCTACAGAAATATAAGGTCCATCTAGCTATAGCCTAGGGCCCAGTAGATGGGACTCTACTTGAGCATACAGAAAGGGCAGATAGTCTTTTCAATCTATAGGCATAATCCAAGTTTATTGCCGAAGAGGATATATTCCTGTTACCATCTTTACCTGTAAAATCCAGTGATTCCCAAGCAGGTGTAGGCTATATAATTGAATAGGGCCTAAACTCTGAAACCTCACACTGAGCCACTCTTTCCCACAGTCTGTCCATTCCTACTTCTCCCACTTATCACAATGTAACAGTGATCTTCTGATCTCTCAGAGAGAATGCCAAGCGTGTGCAAAGCTGTCATCAAGGCAAAGGGTGGCTACGCAATAATCTTTTATGGCTACTACATGATTCCATATGTGTTATTTCATAGTTTTGATGTCTTCACTATTATTCTACAATGTAGGAAATAGTAAAAATAAAGAAAAACCCTTGAATGAGTAGGTGTGTCCAGACTTTTGACCGGTATATATATATATATATATAAGGTCATCTTACAAAACCAAACGCTATTGGGAATACTGTTAGAAATCAGTGCACGTAATGTACCTTGTTGGCTGGATCTTAGGGGGAGCTATATTTACCCTGAAATGTGAGCAGATAAGAGACTCGTGTCTGTGAGGTGCCACACTGACGCCAAAGCCCTAACTCGGCCCAACGGCAATCGCACAAAACTGTCCATGCCAGCTTAGTCTACATCACAACGCTATGCACAAAAAAAACTTCATTGATTCAACGTACAATTGTAAGGCAACCAGCTGCAATAGGATTGTGAGTTTGCTCAACATTTGGGCATATAGCTGAACCAGCATACATTCTGAATTTGAAATGTATGTTCACTCAATTTTTAATTTTGGGTTGAGCAAACATACAATTCAACTTGAGAATTTATTCTACCATATTTGCATATTTCCCAGTGTAAAATGTAATTCTTTATGACAATACAATACAAGTATCAAATTTGAGAAAAGTCAACCAGTGCTGTTTATCTCATTTCAACCAGCGTTGTAAACATTGAAATTAGGGTAAAACTTCAACTTAAATGCATTGACTTAACAGGTTGTTACATCAATAAATATAATTTCAACATAATCATCAGAACTATGTATACGTTGAAATGACTTTGACAAAACTTTTTCATCCTATATTCAATTGGTTGGTTGAAATGATGTTGAATTTCATATTTGATTAGACATATTTCAGGTGACCTTTTTTTCAACGTTGATAGTAAAATGGTTTGTCTGAATCCACATTGTTTCAATGTCACGCGACAGCAACCTAAATAAAGATTGAAATAAAGTGTGAAGCCGCAGTCCAACATCTACTGGTATATAGGAGGGGTAATGCATTTCAGTGAGAACTAGTCTACCATCCAGATGCTCAGCTGAGCTATCATGCCAACACATTTAGACATTGATCAGCTTCCATCCTCATTTACGTAGACTACCTAAATAACATTGAAAAGTTCAAAGTTACTCCTACAGGACACCCAGAGATTATTATAATTCCCAACTACAAAAGACCAGGGTTTTTTTTCTTCTCAAAGTAAGAAAAGCTATTCAAGAATTGACTACATTTAAAAACAAAATGCACTCAACAACACATTGGGATCTAAAATCCATGACATAGTGATACCGGATCATTCCCCTGTATCATGCTTAATTACACCAACAGAAAATACGCTTAGCGACAGAATATGGAGAATGAACAGAGCGCATCTTCAAGACCCGAAATGTATTAAATACAGAAACAAAAAAATAAAGACCTTTACCATTACAAATGTAGACATAGAGGACAGAGAATAGCCAACACGATTTGGGAGGCTTTAAAGCCGTGCATTAGGGGAATGATAATCTCTTACTCGGCAAAAGTCAAATCTGAGTTCGAAATCACTATCTTAAAAAAATACCATAAAAAAATCTTTACATGGTAAAGAAAATACCATTTCTGAACTTAAGCAGGATTATGATCTTTTACTTTTGAAGAGAGCCAACAACTACAAACTCAAATAAAGCACACCATTTAATGGCAAACAAACCTGGTAAACACCTCGCAGCCCTCACAAAACGAATAGACGGCAAACCAGTTATCATTTTGAAAGATAAGGATACAAATGCTTTAATTAGAAAAAACAACACTATTAATTAATAACAATTTTAAAAGCTTCTTTGAAAATCTGTATCAATCAGAATGAAATAACAGTTGAACTGATCCTACAGCCTTCTTAGACTCGATAACCATGAAGCAACTTTCAGCAGATAAAAAAAGAATCACAAAAAATGGAAATCACCCCCCGCCCTCCCCCAAAAATGTGACACTGTAAAAGTGTATTATCAATATCATACATTTGGTATCCTATTTATAGGGCTAATGGTAACTACTTCTAAACTTCCAAAGATCCAATCAGCCATGGATGAATCAAAGTACCTAGCTCGATGTTGAAATCATGGTGTCCTTTGTTGGGCAGATCAGATGTTAATGTCAACCAAACCTCACTCCAAATTTACTTTCACATACATCTGGTGTAAGAATTAGTTCTTAACTGACTTGCCCAGTTAAATAAAGGTTACATGTAAGAAAAGTTAGAGTTACTTTCAACGCTATTTAGGTAGTCAATGCAAATGGAAGCCGATGGAAGCTGATCAATGTATAAACGTGTTGACGTCATAGCTCAGCTGAAAATAACGCCGCTTATTCCAAAAGCCAAGCAGGGTACATAGAGGTAGGCATCTGGATGGTGGACTAGTTCACACTGAAGTGCAATACCCCTCATATACCAGTAGGAGTCCCTGTTCAGGAAGAAATCGTTGGACTGTGGCATCACATTTTAGTTCAATATAAGTCTTTATTTAGGTTGATGGCATGACGTTGAAACAATTGAGTTGATTCAAACATACCATTTTACTATCAACAATGAAACAAGGTCAAATAAAATATGTCTAATCTAATCTAAAATTCAACATAATTTCAACCACCCAATATACACTGAGCATACAAAACATTATGAACAAAACATTATGAACACCTGCTCTTTCCATGACATAGACTGACCAGGTGAAAGCTATGATCCCTTATTGATGTCACTTGTTAAATCCACTTCAATCAGTGTAGATGAAGGGGAGGAGACGGGTTAAAGAATGATTTTTAAGCCTTGAGACAATTGAGACATGGTTTGTGTATCTGTGCCATTCCCGAGGGTGAATGGGCAAGACAAAAGATTTAAGTGCCTTTGCACGGGGTATGGTAGTAGGTGCCAGACGCACCGGTTTGTGTCAAGAACTGCAACGCTGCTGGGTGTTTCACACTCAACAGTTTCCAGTGTGTATCAAGAATGGTCCACTACCCAAAGGATATCCAACCAACTTGACACAACTGTGGGAAGCATTGGAGTCAACATGGGCCAGCATCCCTGTGGATCGCTTTCGACACCTTTTAGAGTCCATTGCAACTCAATATTAGGAAGGTGTTCTTAATGTTTTGTACACTCAGTGTACTGTATATTGAACATAGAAACGTAAAATATATTTTTCATCCTATGTGAAATTTTCAACACAATTTCAACATATACATAGTTCTGATAATTTTGTTGAAATTAGATTGATGCAACAACCTGTTAGTCAGGTTAAGTCAATATATTTAAATTGAAGTTTTACCCTAATATCAATGTTTACAGCGCTGGTTGAAATGAGATGAAAACAGTACTAGTTATTACATTTTTTCATATCCAATGTATTTTCCATGTTGATTCCATGTCACAATACGTTGACAAATTACATTGAAACAACATTGCTTCAACCCATGTTTGCCCAATGGGTAGTTACACCCTAATGCAGTGGTCTGAAACTACTGTTTTACATGCCACATCTAGCCTGCAAGTCACATTATCATTGGAGCTTTAAATCACCCGCAACCTGCATTGAGAATGACCGCCAAATCGAGCAAACATACATTTGTAATTTTACTCAACAAGCTTGTTCAAATTCAGCTCACTTCAAGCTGAGTTTGTTGATTCAACGTACAATTGTTAGGAAACCAGAGGCAATAGGGTTGAGAGTTTGCTCAACATTTGGGCATATAATCTAGCTGAACCAACATACCTTCCAAAGGCAAACATGAATTTGTAATTCGCCTCAACAAATTTTTATACATTCAGCTCACTGTGAGCAAAGTTTGTTGAGTGAAGAAACGTTCACACATTAGCTCAATTTCTTGTCCTTCTGAAGGGCACCCAACTCACAGAATAACGCTGATTAGGCAATTGGTTAAATGTGCTTTTTTACAGTCTACCATACACTTGTAAAGATTATACTCTGATATCATCCGATCAGCTGAGAGATAGGCCTACTCAGTTATAGCACAATTAACAACAACCCCTTTCTTCTGTTCGTAACTCAGATGAAAGCATTAGCTAAAAGTGACCTCAAAAATGGCAGTATGTGTGCGTGATTGATGCTCTAATCTCTGCTATAAGTGACTTAATTCCTCATTCATTGGCCTAAAGATTAGCTCAATTAGACGTCATTACTATTTTAAACACTATCAATCCGTGCTCTGTGCCACTGTGTGAAATGTTGTTCTGTACTGAATACTTAATACTTAATACTTAAGGACTGAATACTGAATACTTAAAGGACAATGGTCAACTCAAACGTTGTGTCTCCTTTAAAGAGGCAATCAGCGGTAGAAACAATAACAAAGCGTCTTCCCCGCCCCTGTTTCGGCAAAAAAGCTGAGAAATGGGGTCGGAGAAATGTAACCACTCTCAAAAAACACTCGCACATATAGTTTTAACCATGTGTTGAGGCTACAGTATACACTGTTTGTTTACATTTATTTTGTTTACAAACAAGTTTATATTACGGGTCCTGATAGGGTATGACAATCTAACTAAGCTCATGAGGAATTTATAGGTTATATTCTTCAAGAATCAATGGGTACATATCATTCACTTAGAAGTCCACAAATGGATGTAGCAACTGCTGATTGGCCGTTTAAGCCTCATGTCTGCGTGAGCGTCGGAGCCAATGCATTCTTTAAACATGCCTTCACGACCAAAGTACCATCAGTCCTTGAGAAAGTATTGCCTCTCATCGTGTTTGTGAGATGCATGCTAATTGCTGACTGTGTGTATGTGGGTATGCGCGCGTGTGTTTATTCAGTTATGATCACCTGCTTTGTATAGAGCGGTGTCTCTCAGTCCCCG
This sequence comes from Salvelinus fontinalis, assembly GCF_029448725.1. Classification (NCBI taxonomy): domain Eukaryota; kingdom Metazoa; phylum Chordata; class Actinopteri; order Salmoniformes; family Salmonidae; genus Salvelinus; species Salvelinus fontinalis. Next base: position 13,415,038 of record NC_074688.1, on the reverse strand, counting down.
CAGGCAGCGATAGAGTGGGGCCCGCTCATCCTAATGTACCTCACAGACACATTCACAGTCACAGGGACCTCTCACTGATCAGACCTGTGGGGAGACAGAGACACATCAAATGAGAGACACACATCACACAGCCATGCGGACATTACCTGGGCAAAAATTACTAAGGTAATGGATTTGCAGTCTCGCTAATGTGGACTTTGTTGGATGCCACTGCCATGAGGCTAGCAGATCCATGTTGAGCCATTAGAACATACATGTTCTAGCATTACTGATTCCATCATGTCCAATTATCCTCTTCAATTTACACAGAATTCAATGAATTGCATTAAAACAACCCTGCTCTATGACTGCTTTCTGGGAGGAGCAGAACATCCCACAACAAAAAAATCTACGGGTAGCCTAAAGTAGCCTAGGCTACACCTCATGCCTCCTCATCAACTGCATCACTTGAAAGGCATAGAAATAGGTCCAAGTGATCATTCACCACAGGTCTCCAGTCAACAAGTGGTCAGTATTTGTTTGTTGTCTGTTTGTTGTCAAATCCACAAAAATGATTTTCCTTGAAAACATGGTTTCAGGAAAAAAAAGATTTTGCATGCCTATTTAAAGTCCTGTTTCAGAAATACTGTACTTGTTGAGTATCTTAATAATCCAGCGCTTGCGTCCCAATATGGTCCAAACACACCATACCAACAGACCTGCGTCCCCACAACCCTGGCACAGCCAATGAAGTTCAATGAATAGTCCTAGCACAGCCAACAGACAATTACCAATTAATAAATAGGTCTCAAGATGATTTTCTGAGACATGTTATCCCTTGTTTCTTTAACAAAACAAAATATGGATAAGCAAAATGAAAAAACAGTAGGCCTAGGCTTCAAACAGCCACATAATGATTGTCAGGTAAAATAACAGAAAGGTACCCTTGTTAAAGGGAAACAACGTGTAAATTGGTGGAGAGGCTCACCAGTGGCGTATCAAGCGGACAGGCAGAGTAGGGTGCTGTATAGGAGGCTGTAGCCTCAGAGTGAAAGGAGCCAGGGAGGGATTGTATGAGCACAGCGATCCAGAATGCCAGAGATCAAGTTACAGAGACGGTAAATATAGCAGTTGCCTATGACCTCCACAGGTCACTCAACACTCACTGGCATTCCGATTTGCTCTTAAAGGACATGCATTAAGGATTTGTATAGGCCGCGAATAGGCCATGAATAGGCCATGCAATGTAGGCCAGCAGCAACCACTGGGATGCGCTCTCTCTGTTATCTGAAGGTGTTTTCATTGTAGACCTACAAGGAATGGTAGTCAGTGAAATGTCTCCATAAATTTCATCCAAAAGTGGAAAAAGACTAATGAAAATACTGTTTATATCTACTAACCATGGCTAGTTTATTATTAAAAATATAAATTATACTTATATTATAATGGGTGTATGACACCATTTGGATACAGACAGGCAGCTATTGTCATAATTTATGTTAGGCCTATTTTAAAAATGGGGGCAGTTCACCTGCAATATTACATAGTCTGTTTTGAAATGCTTATCACATAATCATATCAAATGTATTTATATAGCCCTTCTTACATCAGCTGATATATCAAAGTGCTGTACAGAAACCCAGCCTAAAACCCCAAACAGCAAGCAATGCAGGTGTAGAAGCACGGTGGCTAGGAAAAACTCCCTAGAAAGGCCAAAACCTAGGAAGAAACCTAGAGAGGAACCAGGCTATGAGGGGTGGCCAGTCCTCTTCTGCCTGTGCCGGGTGGAGATTATAACAGAACATGGCCAAGATGTTCAAATGTTCATAAATGACCAGCAGGGTCAAATAATAATAATGGATAGTTGAAAGTGATGAAAACTGAAACTCTGAGCTGACAGCTACTTTGAGTGCAGGGATGGGCGTGGGTGTACGGGGGCGAGGAAGCAGTAACATTACAGCTAGCTACTGTCAGCGCCAAATTCAATGAGAGCAAGCCTCTATGACACCGACCTAAAAAGTCAGCCAGAAGTTGTTTTAATAGGAATTCATGAATTATCTCGATTAACGGTTATGCATTTGCAGTGGATGAAGGACTAGCGGTTAACACACTAGGAGCTAGCAGCTCCCCAAAATGATATACTGCAGCAGTTGGTTGGAACCTCGTACCACTCCCAGTGCAGGCAAGTTGGCTAGCTAGGCTAGCTAACTTGTTAGCAGAGCGTGCACGCGAACTAGTCAGAGCGCGGGCGTGTATTTCTTTTTATAAGGGGCAGAGGGGGTTTAACTAAGCACCTGAATGTGACTCAAGACCACCGGTTTTTAGCTTAGATGCATTCAGTAAGAGATGAAGCATACACAGATGAAGAATACACATCATTTTAGATAAACTATCCGAGTGGCAACAAAGCAACTGATCAAGGTTTGCCTGCAGCTACTGGCCACTGCATTTTTCACTCACCCCAGTCCGAGATCATCCCGTCTATTGTCAGTCCGGCGGGCAGAGCGTCCCCAAAGTGGCTTCTAGCTTGTCTATCGGAATCGTTAGACCACAATTTTGAAAATCGGTAAGCTGAAGCGATACCATTTGACAGATCAAAATAGCTATATACTTTTCGCTATCACTGCCTTTGCGTTTCAATAGTTTTTAGCTGACCAAGTAACGGACGTTTCTCTTTAACTGTGACGTTGGTTCAGCAAATAGCTGTCCTGGATTGGTTTATTCTTGTCCACGAACGTAAAACCAGAGGACCGCCTCCCACACGATCACCTTAGTGACGGACGTAAACAGCAAGCAGACCTTCACACTGATTCAGGTCCACACACTCACATTCACATATGACCTGACATTGCTCACACAACTGGTTGCAAACAATTGTATATTTATCACAACTCCCCTTGCGTCCCGTTGAGTTCTAGACTCACTCCCGTCGCTTTCCTTTCCTTTTTTTGCTGTTTGTGGCCAAGACCACACACGGCCGAGGAAAATAATCAAGTTAAAAAAACGACAATTCCGGAAGAGGGCAGTGTTGTGTCATAATGAGTGCCTGTTACGTCACAATAAAGCTTTTCTACAATCCATCTGGTCACATAACCACACAGACATTTTCATAGATGTCATGGCTAAGGATAAGGATAGTGGTTGACACTTCAAAATGTTTGATTTGTAATTCAGTAATAACACATAATTCACACACCCAACACCATACAATATTTAATGCATGTTTAATGCAAGATTCAATGAGTTAAAGTAAAGGTGCATGTGTGTCCCTTGGTTACAAATCCTTTAGTTTGTTTCACAGCTACCAAAACTGATGAGAATAATTTAGTTATTTGCATTCTAGTTACTCACACTGCAGCGACCAATTGTCTTTTTTTGTAATTCAGCAGGGGGACACAGATAATTCACATAATACAAATCATAAATTTACAATCTGTGTCATTGAATGTTTTATCACCTGCCCTGCCTCTTATCAAAATAATGGTTTAGAAAGCCAACATAATCTTTAACATTATTGTAGCAGCACTTCTATAAGTCCCATGCCCTAAAAAAATGTGCCACATTTATTTGGATTTATAGTGTTGCAATATATTTGTGCTGATATGGGGACATTTTTTTGTAACTTCCACCAATGCAATGGAAAGTAAAATAACTGGGACTGGAAACAATACCACAGGCAACTTCATAATAAGCCAGCCTTACAAAATGGAGGCTGATAGCAATGACTGCATAGACAAGATCAATGTCTTCAACATCTCACAATCAAAGCAACAGTAGAATAATTGAATGCTACACTGTAGAAAGAACACGACTATTTATTCTTGTATGCATCTTTCTCTACACAGGTGAGTAATATGGAGTTCAGAGGAATTACATCAGTCTGCTCATTTACCATTCAAATTGCATTCGATCATGTAAACTCATGAAGCCATCATTGAATGATCCATGTTCCCATACTTATATTTATTCCACACAGATATACCTTTTCTAAACATTTGCATGTAAGCACATTTGTAAAGCACTGTTACATCCAGGAGGCAGACAATCAGAAAACAATCTCTATACTGGTTGAACTCATGGAACACACATATATCAGGTGTTTAGAATCATGCTAATTTCGATGTAGCTAGCTGCCCAGTTTACCTAGCCTGTAATGGCTGAAATGTTTCTGATTATTTTGCCGCACGTAAACTCATTCCCTTCAATAAAACAGTAAGTGGTACGTTACTTTAGTATTCCTTCCTTCTTCCCTCATTTTACACAATGATGAGAATACACTGGGTTAGGTTGAATAAACAGGTTTCATACCTACAACACAACAGCAGGAGATATATGTACTGTACCTGATTATTGTGGAGCTGCATAATGGCTTTATAAATCATTTGCAGTTCAGGATAGGCACTGACCCACAACAATGATAAATATTTTTACTACTCCGGAACAAATTACACATGAATGAATTCTAAAGCATTGGCTATTAAAGCCAGACAAGAGTGAGGTGGTGACATGGAATAGATCAAAGACAAATCCTTCACACTAAAACATACCGATCTTGAACATAACTAGTGCACCAATTCAGTGTGTGCTGACACTACTAGGGAAAGCATATCACACACAAATAAATCCATCAAAATGTATTACAAGTTTTTGCACTTCAAACATGTCAAACTCTAGCAGATAGAAGTTGATAACTTGATTCAGAATCCTTAAAATGTGCAATGTTTATGCTGATGAAACTGAAACAAAAACATTGCAGTAAGAACTGCACGTCCAGGAGGCAATGGTTACAGGCTCAGATGACTGTCGCATACCATTAGCCAATAGCTGATTAAATTTTCCTTTAAATTACTGTACTGTGCCACTCTCAATTATCACACTAAGCAGTGGTGCCTACTGCCTACACTAAAACGTTATTTCAGAAACCACGGGAAGCCATTACATCTAGGCCTATAACATTATCTAAATGTACATGGAGCCACGACTCCAGATTCAAATGAATGTTTTATTCCTTTATATTCGATTAAATCTTTATCCCTTTATACAGTGCCACTCAGTAGTAACATTCATGCATTAAGTGTGCCTGCCAGTGCATGCTGAATCCATTAAAGCGTGGGGTCACTAACCAAGGGAAGCTGTCTAGAGTAGACCAAGTAGCCATCTAGGCCACATAAAAAGATTAGGCCTAACGAAAATAATGGACCCTTACTGCTTATTACTATGTAATGGCAAAATAAATACAACAAGCAGTATAAAATATATTGCTATTGTCTAATGTTCAATCTTTTGAGAGTTCTAACTCTGCTAAGTGCATCTTCCAATACTTTACTGTCTTCCAAATCAGACAATGACATAAAACTAACAAATTCTGTAAATTTCAGGGAAACAAGCAGCCTGGAAATGTGCATTTAAAGTGGCGGTGCCCCTCAGTTGTGAAGTACCAAGCAATGCCTTAGTTCTACTGTCCCAGCTACTGACCTAGTGACCTTTTCCCTCGCGATGACAAAAAATAACACCAAGCATGAGCCTCTACACACAAGGAAAATCAACAATGCAATGAATAGTACACAGAGTTCATACAAATCTTTGGTGAACACACAAAGTCTCTGTCTGCAATAGACCTAAAATACTGTGGCTCTGGCACAGAAGCAAACGTGTCAATAGGTGTTCAAACGTAACCTAGACCTAACATGTACTGATGGTCCCAGACATGGAAGGATCCACACGAATGCAAAAAAACTGAACACAAACTACATAAAAACATACTTCGCAAAGGACATTGTCATGCAGCACTATATGGTACATCACTTTTTTCAGTCAGAGGCATCAATAGCCTAAAAACACTACGGTACAACTGGCCAAAGAAAGCCAATTTGAAAACTCAAGGTGATTTGAGTTTGAATATCAAGTATCCTCCAAAAATACTAATCTTACTGAACACAACTTAGAATAACTAAACCTAACTTAGAATAACCCATCAAAAACTATGGCTCGGTCTTGTGAGGAAGTGGAATGATACAGCGCAATGAAGACTTCCGTTACAGTACAATCACCCTAGTACACTCAAAACAGAGTCTGTGGCACAGCAGTATACCATATCCTTTTATCAACATCCTCTATACCACAGGGTATGCAATGGGAGATTGATTGTCTTAAAGATAAAAGATACACTGGTTGTACTCTGCAATATCTCCTGTGCTCCTCCCCTGAAGATAATACTTTTAAGGAGTCAAGGGCAGAGGTGCTACACCAATACGAAGAGGGGACTCAATCACACAGAATATGCACAACTTTAGAAGGCAGCATACAATACACATTTGTTGTGATTAGTTGGTGTGCGTGCATGTGTGGTGCTGTGAGGTGAAACACAACAAAGCCAGTCAGAATCAGAGTCAGAGTCGCTGTTATTCCTGATAGTGTGTCCCACACTGAATGTAGAACATAGGACGGGCGTAAGGAGGGGTGCAGGGAGTGCTTCAGACAAGATTAGGATGGGGAAGGGTATGAGCATAGAAATATAATTACTAGAACTGCACCCCCCCTTCAAATCAATGTGCCATGATAGGTGGATCGTTCAAGTAATTATATTTCTATGGCGGGGGAGTTAAGGTTTTGGAGTTAAGGTTTGATAGTGGTTTGGCAGTGGTGGTAGTCCCTCGGCCAGCCTTAGGCACCACCAGGAGTTCGTCCCCGTCCTGGATACTGTAGGAGTGGAGGGCTCTGGTGTGGTACTTCATCTCCTCCGGCCCAAAGACACACTCCTTGTCGATGTAGTAAAGACGCATCTGATTGGCCGACAGCTGCACCACTGTCCTCAGCTGTTTCTTCAGGTCGGCCACAGTCTGGTCCAGGCGGATACTCACCTCCGCCACCTTGTCCTCGCAGTGCACCTCCACCTTGGCGTGGCAGCGGGGTCGAAGGTCGATCTCAGCCAAGGGTTCCAGCTTCCCGTATTTGGTCACCAGGCAGTGGTACCTAGAATGGCAGGTATAGACGGGTTTAGCAACACACAAACATACTAAATATATTAGTCATTATTTTTAACGAACATGAAGATTTTATTTTGAATGTGCACATTTTAATAGGCACCTGATACTAAAATTAAGCCAGTATGTGCCAAATCCTATTGAATGGATATATGCAGTCTCATTGGACCAGTTAAAGGAGTAGCATAGTGTGTTATACCTGTAAGGTAGCTCCTCCTCTGGGTAGTCGACATGGTAACGGATGAAGAACCTCTCGGAGTCCTCTCTCTCCCCGTCCGTCACCACACTGCCATTGAGTGATGATACAGAGGGCAGGCTGCGAGAATAAAGGGTGAGCTTTTCACTATCTTGAGATATATGGCACTGTTGCAGTATTGTGTGTGTGTGTGTGTGTGTGTGTTAACGCAATGTCACAGTGAGTACGTTTATATGCAGAGGAATAATTTGATATTAAACTGATTATGGCAGTAGGCAGATTATGCAATAGTCATGTCAAAACCATACTCTGTTTAGCATAATTGGCGCAAGGTCAAAATCGAAGTAAGCATACACTGATTAAAACACCTGGTTTTCTGAATAATCTTTCAAATTATTAGGACATATGAACAACTTAATTGGCGTTCCAGCAGTGTCTTTGATCTGCGCATGTGCCAGCACCAGCAGAGTGAGTCTCCCTCATTAGAGCGAGTGAAGTGAGTTCGGAACAAAATAACGTATCCGTCTTAGAAGTAGTTTTCACATACGAAATGTATATGTCCGACCTTCGGATGAAAATTGCTTCCCAAAAACAACATGGTTGCCGTGGTAGAATGTTTTTTTCGAGTGCCGATTTTCTGCACTTATCAGAGTCCCATCAGGCAGCCTGATTTCAGATGTGTCCATGTAAACAGGGTTATTAGGGAAATTGTTATTTCCAGCAAAGCATGTAAACATTTGAATCAAACTATTATATTCATCTGACATTCCACAATAATCACATTATTGTGTGCATGTAACCGTACTCAGCCGAAAAATTATATCTTTTAACTATTTGTGTAGTGAGGTCTGTGTGGTTGCCTCACTCACCCAGTAGCTCCCAGAGAAACTTACTGTGATACCATGAGGCTCCGACGCTCTGTGTTGGTATAGGTCTGCAGTAAGGGAATCCCCTGCAGCCTCACATCTTCCAGTTTAGGAAACTGGTTCAGCTTCTCTATGTCCTCCCATCGGTTAAGACCTGGCACACACAGAGACGCATAGCAGACCACACACCCAGGCACATAAGCACGCACACACACCTTATTCAACACATTTCCATAAACAGTCAAACAGAATGATCTTTACATTTGTGCCCCGGCTCTGACACAAAAAGGTTGAGATAGATAGAGAGATAAATATAGAGAAAGTAGAGGTGAGTGTTAGCGATCAGGATGTTGGGTAAACTTCAAATATCAATCTCAAGAACTGAAAGGAGTCCAAGGACAGTTTCCAGTGAAGGACACAACCCCAATAGACTCTGCTCTGGTTGATACCTGAGTTGTGCAGATTGATGCTGCGTAGGTTGGGGAAGAGGCGCCGCAGCATTTCTTCTGAGTCCTGAATGGAACTCAGGTTGCAGTTGGACATAACCAGAGTTTCCAAGCCGGGGAACATGGGCCCAATCTTGCGCACCTCGGCCCATTCCTGCAGGTTGTTGTCTGTGATGTGCAGCAGGCGCAGTGTGGGGCAGGGCACAGTAGAGGCTGACACGGTGGTGTACTCATTAAGGCACAGGAACAGCTCCTCCAGCCTGGCGGGCAGGGCAGGGAGCAACACAAGGCTCAGTATATAGACCATTAACTTTTGTTAATGTTTCTACTGTAATGTACTGTTGGCTGCCAGCAAACCTGGACCTCATGACAGATAACCACTCACTACTCTCTCCAGTCCACAATACTCGAGAAAGACACAAAATCCCTCTCACTGACTTAGGAAAACACATATTTCTCTCTCTTGAGAAGTGAACAGTCAGAGTTGCCTTTGATAAAAAGGCGTTTAAAAGCAGTGTAGCATCAAGGTTTATCTTACTCAGGCATCTCCCGTGTTAGTACGAGCACCGTGTTCCAGGACACTTGAGTGTTGTTGAGGACCAGGCGTCGGACTCGGGCAAAGGCCTTAGCACGGCTAGGCTCCAAGACAACCTCACTTAGCGGGTTGGAGCTCAGGTTGAGGAAGTCCAGGTTGGGGATGTTTGACACAATCTTACTGATCTGAAAAGAGTGGCTTGAAGCTTAGTGTGACACCCTCAATATAATTATTCATACATGTAAATAGCTACAAGGATATGGGTGAGATTGCATACTGGTAGAGGAATTATTGTACAAAGTGACTATAAAATGTACCCAATTCTTGTACTCAATGTTTCCCACCTTGGCAGAGTATCCTAGTTGAGCCTACCCACCTCATGCCAGTCCTGGAGCTTGTTGTGGGACAGGTCAAGCTCCATCACGTGGGCACAGAAGGCTGCTATCTCTCTCTGCTCTCCCGCATGGCTGATTCCACAGCCAGCCAGGACGAGCACACTGGGAAGGTTCAAACGATCTGGAGAGAGAGAGCAGAATAACTTGAGTAAACCAGGCCTATCTATACCACCGCTCAATCATCAAAATCCTCATCATCATCATCATCCTAACTGAGCTGCTGAAGAGGAAAGAACCTACTCAGGGATGCCAATGGCATTTTTAAAACAGGGTTCAAATGGGTAAAACTGTGGATGGATCATATCGAAGACCTCACCTTTCATGGGCGAGCCTTGTGGGAGAGTTGGCACTACCACCACGCCCATGCCGGGCCCTCGGCGATACGGGAAGTTTTCCGGGCTGTACTTCTCGCTGAGAACCTGCATGAAGGTGCGGCCCTCCTCCTCGTGTGGAACCACGGCCCCACTGTCCCACATCCCCTCTGGGTCGGCTGGGTCGCCGAAGTGGTAAAAGAGCCAAACACTCATAGAGATTAGCCTGGCAGGGTCAGCTGGCTGAGACAATAGTGGAAGTCATTCACCTTCACGCCCACATCCAATCCCTCGGAGGGGCTCGGACATCACTGACATTAGCCTAGCCCGTTTCACCTTCTAAACACTTATGGTCATACAGTGCATTCGGAAAGTATTCAGACCCCTTGACATTTTCCACATTTTGTTACGTTATAGCTTTATTCTAAAATGAATTTAATTGTTGTTTTTCATCAATCTACACACAGAGATGTTCGATAGGTTTCAAGTCCGGGCTCTGGCTGGGCCACTCAAGGACATTCAGAGACTTGTCCAGAAGCCACCCCTGCACTGTCTTGGCTTTGTGCTTAAGGTCGTTGTCCTGTTGGAAGGTGAACCTTCACCCCAGTCTGAGGTCCTGGGTGCTCTGGAGCAGGTTTTCATCAAGGATCTCTCTGTACTTTGCTCCGTTCATCTTTCCCTCGATCCTGACTAGTCTCCCAGTCCCTGCCACTGAAAAACATCCCCACAGCATGATGCTGCCTCCACCATGCTCCACCGTGACACTTGGCATTCAGGCCAAATAGTTCAATCTTGGTTTCATCACGACCGAGAATCTTGTTTCTCATGGTCTGAGAGTGCATTAGGTGCCAAACTCCAAGCGGGCTGTCATGTGCCTTTTACTGAGGAGTGGCTTCCGTCTGGCCACTCGACACAATCCTGTCTCGGAGCACTACGGACAATTCCTTTGACCTCATGGCTTGGTTTTTGCTCTGACATGCACTGTCAGCTGTGGGACCTTATATAGACAGGTGTGTGCCTTTCCAAATCGTGTCCAATCAATTGAATATACCACAGGTGAACTCCAATCAAGTTGTAGAAACATCTCAAGAATGATCAATGGAAACAAGATGCACCTGAGCTCAATTTCAAGTCCCATAGCAAAGGGTCTGAATACTTATGTAATATAAGGTATTTCTGTTTTCTATATTTAATACATTTGCAAACATTTCTAAAAACCTGTTTTCGCTTTGTCATTATTGGGTATTGTGTGTAGATTGATGATGGGAAAAAATTATTTAATACATTTTAGAATAAGGGTTTCTATACTTTCCGAATGCACTTTACAATACATACCAGTCTTCACTGAAAAGTATGCTATTCACATACGACACATTCCATTTTCATCTACAGTATTTCAATCAGGAATGTTAACAGATTAGATCAACTAGATTCTGGGGTGGCAGGTAGCCTAGTGGTTAGAGTGTTGGGCCAGTAACTGAAAGGTTGCTGGATAGAATCCCTGAGTTGACAAGGTAAAAATCTGTCGTTCTGGCCCTGAACAAGGCAGTTAACCCACTGTACTCCAGTAGGCCGTCATTGTAAATAAGAATTTGTTCTTAACTGCCTTGCCTAGTTAAATAAAGGTTCAATTACATTTTCTTTAAAAAAAACAGTTACTATTTTACATGGTCATTCAGTTGATGCTGCTTGATATAAATGCCTTGGAGACAAAACAGCCAGAGCATAATAATATGTATTTCAATATGTATTTCCTTATAAGAGTTAAAAGGAGGCTCAGTGATAATACTAAAGAAGGGAGTGACGGAGGGAGTCGTCTGTCCTAAAGTCCTTATCAGTAAAACGCAGTGAGACTTTGCCATTTAAACTTTAAAGCCCCCTGAACGCCTGAGGAAAGGGTAGGCCTATCCCGGTGATTCTCTTTTTATGTACTTGAGACCAAAAATGAATCAATTGAAAAAGTGGATAGACTTCTGCTCTTTGACCATAATATTTCATGTTTAGCCAACTGAGCAGGCAAAGTCTGACGAAACACTGATGACATCATCTGGTGTGCATCATGTGATTTTAAACAACTAGGAGCAGGCAAACGTTAGTAGTGTTTGACCACCAAACATAGAAACCGGCATTTTCAAATATGTTGATATTGGGGTGGTGCTGGAGATGATGAATGAGGTTGTCAAGTGGTGAAATTTCAACAACAAAAAAGACAAAAAGAACGATATTCAACTGTGAAAAAAACAAAACACATTTTTGAATGCCTCACAGGTTGCATTAGATAAAGCATCATCTGCTGCTGGCTATATAAATAATGTTGAGGTTTTACTGAAATGAAAGTTATAGTATCATATTAAAGTACTTCACCAGCAGGTGTAGGTCACAGTAAACACTTTTCCACTTTTTCTTATTTATTTCAACTCCTGTTGTATACGCAATGTTTCTAAGTCAGTGTTTATGGTCGTCACAGCGTGTAAATGTTTTATGTTCCACAGTGTCATGTTGATAAGTGCAAGAGAACGGCAATGAAATGCTATAGAAATATTACCTATGATGACATGTTCTTCAACAGTGGAATTTTCCTATATCTGTTATATTACAACAACCGTAAAAGCAAATGATAGATTACAGTATCCATAATATACTTGTCATTGCACAAAACTGACACGTTGTTATTAGGCTATTGACTAATATGATCAAAATGATGTCATTAACATACATGAGTGTGAGGAAAATAATAGGTAGTATAAAGTACAATGATAATACAGGAACAAGTGTGCTCTGTAGTGTATTACCTCCAGCAATGTTCCTCTCCACCAGTCCACTATCACAGCTCATTGTGGGTTTCTGCAGAGAAGGCCTGTCAGAGGAACACAGTTTTTGGAATTGAGGGCCAGTCATGTGCTGGTGGGACGGACTTGCGAGTAACATTAGTATAAAAGGAAGTACACATTTCTCTTACTCCCATAGTTTGACTCTAGATGGATGAACCTGTTTTGGCATGGACATTGCCATTGAGTGCTTACGCCATTTTAAAGTAGTCAACTGGGTGGGACTTCATATGGGTTAAGGAAGGATCACATGATTGTATCCAGGTCATCAGGATTATACTTGCGAGCAAACATTCCATAACTTTAGGCGGCAGTAAATTGCTAAACCTTGGCTTTATACCTGTACATTCAAAACACACTCTAGGTGGCAGTATGCACCCTTTCAGTTTGTTTGCCAAAATGTACTACTTCAAAATAGACATGCCTCAATGGAACCAAAGATATTTATAACTAACCCAAAATCTAAATACCAATGGGGGAGCAAATGAAGCATAGTGGGCAGAACAAGCAAGGAGGTGGGCAGAGCCAAGCACGAGCTAGAGAGATCCTATTGGCACATTCAATCATGTATTTGCATATTTCCATTAGGGAACACCTTCTTTGAACACTGTGCACTAACTCAATTTGCCATTTCACTCCTTGTAAACAATGCCATTTTTTTTATTTGTCAAAGGGTCACGTCTACAAAGCTTAGTGCACTCTGTTCACAACAGATTCTAGTTTAGGGAACTTTAAACTGTACTGAGATCAGGCTTTTCTTCAATGAGAAAATCAGCAGAATGTCGTCCCGGTTCCATCTCGGTCCACTGCCGGCCACTGGGCTTCCTGTCCTCACCATATTCGATTGATACATCTGATGAAACATCTGTCTCCTTGTTCTCTGTGATGGCGCTGCCTGTGCGCACACAGACACCATAATGGGACATTTATAAAGATGATATCGCTATCGTTCTCAATGCTTACTCCATAGTGGCTGGCTGGGCAGGGGAAGAGAGGCTGAGCCCTCCTCCTTCAGACTTCTCTCCAGTGAGGGGCTGCTAGGTGAACAGGAGGGACACGCAGACACCACGTGAGAGTAGACACTGGAATCAAAACAAACCATATGCAGTTATGCATGATATTCAAATGACGTTAGAGAAATCTACATAAATATATATGCATTGTTGACTTGTTAAAGCATAACTTTGAGGAGCAGGTAAAATAAATATCTGCATGAAAAGGAATTCAGATGGTAAATAGGCCTAGGCCTACTAACTATATTAGTTTGAATAGGCTATAGCCTAGTCCAGGGATCATCAACTAGATTCTGCCGCGGGCCGCTTTGTTCTTGAGCGGATGGTCAGGGGACCGGAACATCATTACAAATCATTTGTAGACTGCAAATTGACAGAAACAATCCCAACAGATATAATATTTGACTAAAACATAATAATTTCAAACATTGCATACATTTGTATACAATCACATGCTGTATCTCTCTATTATGATTGGGAATACTTTGGAAAAGATTTACAAAATTAAAATCTTTTCGGGCTGATTTGCTGGTGCTTTCAGTCTTTTGAAAAAAATTGTTGGACATTTTGCTCAGAAAAATTGAGGGGCCAAATAAAATCCCCAGCCAGCCGCCAGTTGGGGAACCCTGGCCTAGGTTATGTCACTGACATTTTATCAAGTTTTATGAATAGCTTGGCTCTGATGAATATCAAGTGGCACATAAACTGTCCATAATATGGTGCTGTTAGCTTCAGAATAGAGGGAATAGAAGGACCAAATTACATATCTGAACCTCTGTTAAAAAGCTATGTTCATAAGATATGTTTATTGCCAATTACATTTCTGTCATTGTCAAGCCAAACATTATGTTTGTGCAATCCATGCCAAATACCTGTCACTCATTCTGTGAGATTAGCGATCTAGCTAATTTACAGCTCAGATTTTGCTCAAATTAAGTCTTTGATATACTAGCTAGTACTACAGTACAGCAAATGTACATGATGAGTACTGCAGAGAGCTAGCTAATAATATGCCAATCATATCAGGGACAAATACGTGCAGATTGACTCGAGCACGAAAAAGAACACGAAACAAGAACCGTGAACGGACAACGCTACGTCAGAAAATAAATATGTCAAGCGTGAAACGTATTTTATAGCTAGGATAAACGTCGAGGTTGATTACGACATGATTTCATAAACGTTACACATAATCATTCTGTACAATTTGACTGTAGCGTTCACCTGCTAGTTATCTGCAGGATCAGTGGTTTGCAATCTTGCAATTTATTACGGTTACACTAGTACGATTAGCAAACTAGATTAGCTAACCGAAACGTTACATTGCATCTTCTCCTCTACGAATGGTCAGACTGGTCCAGACTCCACACTCAGCATCATTGAATGACCCAATGTAAAGACAATGCATCAACATGACACAACTACTATTGTCATAATACGATTGCATTAGCTAGATATAATCCAAAGTGGTAGACATACATTTAATATTTTCGCATTTCCAAACTCACCTTTATTGACCTACTCTGTGTAAATGTCTTGTTGTTGATCCAGCTGTCATTGCCCCCCCTCTCATCCCGGAAATTACGTAGCTTAATAAAGCGTCTGGATATTTTCCCTAGATCATGGATGCGCAGCTTTGTACACTACATGTACACTACATGTCTTTGAATACATAACTGGTAATAATAACCAATTTACAGTCATAGGTAATGCTACTATAGCTGACTAGACTTAACACTGGTAATGATGGAAAGGCTTGATAATCAGTTTGCTGACGAAATATGTTGCATGTCGGTATCTCTGCTAAAATTTGTTCAGGGATATACTTGCTTCTCTTCTTGCTGTTGCATACAAATACACATTATGAATTAAGTTTGATGACTTTGACTGGGAAAAACCTAGTAAATTCACTTGTTCACGACAAGTGTCACTGAAATTCCCCTGACTGTCAATCACTTTCTTGCCCTGTCCTGCACCGCCCTCTCCTGGCAGAGAAGCTTGTTGTTTTGGTTCAACACGAAGAGGCGCTGTCTCTACTGTCACTGTACTGGCGCCATCTCTACTGAACATCCCAGCCTAGATTCATACTAGACGTAACATAGTAAAGGTAAATTCGAGACACTCAAATGTTATTTTTGGTATGGTTATATAAGGCAGATGGCAAAAATGAAAGGAGGATGGTTGGTCAGGGTGGATGTATAACGCAAACGTCTAGCAACCCAAAGGGTGCATGTTCAAATTTGATCAACTTTTCAACTGTTTAATACTTTTTAGCAACTTTACATCTACTTAGCATGTTAGCTAACCCTTCCCCCAAACCTAACTATTCGTAACATATTGTAGGTTTTGCAAATTCGTAACATTTTTTACTTTAGCAAATTCGTAACATATCATACGAATTGTAATTTGTAACATATCATACCAAATGGATGATGGAAATCCACAATTTACTATACCCATATGAAACGTAACATATCGTACTAAATGGAGTGTCTCGGATTTATGTAAAGAATAATAGAAAATACTCTGAGACAAGATTGAACACCCTGGTGGAGTAGAAGAGAACCAGGGCCTGGAGAGCCACCACTGTGTACTAAACACACTGCAGGCTCAAATGGTTGTTGTTGTTAAGGTAAATTACTGTTGTTACCTTACATGAAAGTGTAACAGAAAAGCTTCTTGGGAAAAAACGACTACAGGAAGTTTCCTCCCACTGAGTGGTGTAAATTTGACTCAACTAAACATTTTATTTTGCCACCTAGTTGGACAACAGGAAAGCTCTGTTTACTGAAAAATAGATCCTACACTCCTGAACTGACCAAGCACTTTTCCCACATTGCCCAAATACACCACCTACCCATATGACCCACCCCGCTGTTTTCCTTCAGAAACCAAGCTTGAGTCTCGTCTCTGTAACACCCCTGAGTAATGAGAGGGGGACTCTTTGGGTGGATGGGCGGGAAACAAAACAGAAAGAAATAGCATTGTAAAACACAAATAGATGCAGACCTACACACGACAGTTGTGCTGTAGCTTTCTGACCCTGTAGTTAGGGGCCAGAAAACAGCTATGGCAGAGGACTCCATCCAGACAGCGCATGGTAAGATCTGTCTGTGAACCTTGTTTTCCATTCAGGTTGGTTATCCAGGAATTGTCAGCTCAGCTCTGTCAATGAAAACTTTACATGATTGGTTTAACCCTCTCTCGTCAATGAAATAAAGGAAAGTAAACAGCAGGCCCTTCAAAACACTGAGATGATTTGGGAGTGAGGTCCCATCAATATCCCATCCTTAATGGTCATTTAAAACAAAGGCAAAATATTTCATCTCTGTTGTCGTTTATTCTCATTTAATTCGATGATTTATGTACAATTTCAAGGTAGATCGATTATTGCATCCAGCTGTTCAATTATGGAACATCACAGGCAGGGTGAACCGATGAAACGTTTTAAATCAGTGTGTGACCAAAGAACAGGTGGAGTAGTCTCAGTCCACAATGTCTGCTTGTTGATAAAACAATTATAATAATAAGGCTACTAAAAATCAAATAAAAAGGTGCAGTATCAATCTAATTATCTGAGGATTACAATATTTAAATGATCAACAATCATGAATAACAGTAATTATTAACTGTTTAATTTACAGAGGTAAAAAGTACACAGCTGAAAATAATCTTTATCTTAATCTTCGATGATGGCGGTCAGATTATTTTAGTCAGGGTCTCAGCATTTGACAAAACCTGGGGAAAACACACGCTTGAAATGACTACCAATTCGTTTGACTGGGATTTAGAGTTTGACATTGATTACAAGACAATCAAACCACACTACAATAAATACGTTCATTGGTTGGTACATAAATAGGCAGTTCTGATTTCATCCATTCACACAGGCTTCAATCGTCTCTTGAGTTGCTCAACATACATTAGCCCATATACTGTATGTCACAAAATGAAAATTAACTATGAATCTTTTATTTTAAATACAACGAAAATCAGCACAGAGATGATAGATAATAAAAATGATGTAGTACCTTAGATCGAGCCTTTATCATGTGCAACTGTAAAACAGACTCCAACTTTACCCATATCAATGTCAGCACGTTATGGGATTATATGTGACATTTTGATTGATTTATTCCAAACAGTGCTCTTGATCAGTAGTACTGATTTAAACCATAGTTCCTATGTAACCCTCATAGTCACCTACAGTATGTGCAGTATTAAGAATCTTCCCCAATAGGTTGCTTGTGTCTCTTTCCACTGCCCTTTGTCAAAAGGAGTCAATACCAACAAACCACAGAGATTCAAGTCCACAAAGTCCTCTTAAATTGGTCTTTTTAAATGTGCACTTATGAAAGCTCTTCCCCAGTCTTTCTCTAGATGAGCAAGGACTAGGCAATATCGCTCACAAGGGAAACAGCCGTCACACTTTCTTTATCTAGGTGGCTGTGAAAGGTGAAAGGTCACAACATGGCTATTCTTTCCATGTGTTGTTCCACTTCCTCAATGTGTTGTGCTGTCCGCCCCCGGTATCGGCACCATGTGCAGAACTTGACGACGAGCTCCATTGTGACTTGCTGTTAAACAGCTGTCTGTCTGCTTGGGTCATCGGAACGTTTCCAGAGCGGTTGGGGCCGTTAGAGCATGTCGTCGTACGCCTCTCTGACCGGGGCCCTCTTGGTACGGCGTGGTCTCAGGCTGGAGAAGCAGGAGGAGGCGGTGAGGGCGATGCGGCTCAGGCCCAAGTTCAGGCAGTGCACCTCGGATGTGACGGGCACCTCGGAGAAGAGGGCGCGGTCGCGGGACAGCCGTGTCAGGGTGTCACTGTTCTCAATGTCCTTCACGATGTTCAGGATCTCCTGGCGCTCCGTCTGCCGAGTCATCCCCCGGATGTTCAAGATGGCCGACACATGTTTCTTCCTGCAAACAGAGGAGGAGAAAGAGGGCTTAGTCTAGTTCATGTTTTGATCTACCAATAAAAATGTATATGCAACAAAGATGTCATAGAGCCCACATCTAGCCAATAAAGATTGAGTTGATTTGAGAAGAGTGTATCTTGCATCACTGCAATGGCAGAGTCAACCATCATAAGGATATGATAAGGGTAGGAATAAAGAGATTCATGAAAATACATTATAGAGAGGGCAGTCGGCCCTGGGGCAAGTCACTAAGGAACAGGGACGAAAATTGGACGAAAGAGTTTGCAAAATACAGTTAGTTAGAGAACATTCCCAATGGTTGGGTCACACACTTACATACAAACACACACAAAATGAATAAAACATCTGTCCCTGTTCGAGTGTGCCTGACTGGCCTTCGATTCGACACCTTGGCCTCTGGAAGTCTCCCTGCAGGAAAGCAGGAGCTGCTCTGATGCCGCTTCCTGTCTGTGGCGACACAAGCTGAGCAGCAGCACGAGGCTGAATGACAACCAGCTCTGAAGACTAAAAGCAGCCCTAGCCCTGGGACGGTAGTAACTCCACCTTACCTGACACCCTAGACCCACTACCTTCAACACCATAGTGCCCTCCAAGCTCATCACTAAGTTTGGGGCCCTGGGTCTGAAACCCTCTCTGTGAAACTGTGTCCTGGACTTCCTGACGGGCGGACCCCAGGTGGTGAAGGTAGGCAACAACACCTCCGCTATGCTGATCCTCAACACGGGGGCCCCACAAGGGTGCGTGCTCAGCCCCTCCTGTACTTCCTGTTTACCCATGACTGCGTGGCCGCGCATGTCTCCAAGTCAACCATCAAGTTTGCAGATGACAAAAAAGTGGTGAGCCTGATTTCCAACAATGACAAGACAGCCTACAGGGAGGAAATGAGGGCCCTGGCGAAGTGGTGCAAAATGAAGGAGATAATCGTGGACTTCAGGAGACAGCAGAGGGAGCAGAGGGAGCACGCCCCCATCCACATTGACAGGGCCGCAGTGGAGAGGGTGAAACGCTTCAAGATCCTCGGCAGGCACATCACTGACCACCTGAAATCGTCCATCCACACAGAAAGTGTGGTGAAGAAGGCGCAACAGTGCGTCTTCAACTTCAAAAGGTTGAAGAAATTCTACAGATGCACCATTGAGAGCATCCTGTCGGCCTGTATCACCGCCTGGTACGGCAACTGTACCGTCCGCAACCACAGGACTCTCCAGAGGGTAGTGCGGTCAGTCCAACGCATCACCGGGGGCCACTTCCTGCCTTCCAGGACATCTACAGCACCCAGTGTCACAGGAAGGCCAAGAAGATCAACAAGGACCTCAGCCACCCGAGCCATGTCCTGTTCACCCCTGCTACCATCTAGAAGGCGGAGACAGTCCAGCTTCTATCTCCAGGCCATCAGACTGTTAAATATTCACCACTAGCCGGCCTCCGCCCAGTACCCTGTCCTGAACTTTAGTCACTGTTACTTACCGGCTACCACCCATACTCAACCCTGCACCTTAGATACTGCTGCCCTATGTACATAGTCATTGAACATTGGTCACTTTAATAATATTTACATACTGTTTTACCCACTTCGTATGTATATACTGCATTCTAGTCAAGGCCTATCCTATATAACTACGGCTGTACACACCTTTTCTATTCATATACTGTCCATATTGTCTACAAACACTATCCTATACATTTATATTTATATTCCGGACAAAGACATTGCTCGTTCTAATATTTCTCAATTCCTTTCTTAATGTTTTGGGGGGATTTGCGTGTGTTATTTTGTATTGTTAGGTATTACTGCACTGTTGAAGCTAGGAACATTAGCTTTTCTCTACACCCACGATAGCATCTGCAAAATATGTGTATGTGACCAATAACATTTGATTTGACTTTGATGATGGAGCCTAAACTCAATTCCCACCATGACCAGTGATTATCATCCAAAAGAATACAACAATAAAGGGGTGGGCATCTTGGCTTCCGGGAAACCTGAATTTAAACTTTCTTTTTTGCTGTTAGCTACTACGGAGGCTTAACTAGCAGTTACATGAAACCAGTTGATTGCAATTGGTCTTTGGGAGTGAATGATGTCATAAAACCAATGAGGGTATTATTCTACATAGTGTATAGGATAGTTTGAGACTCTGAAGGGTCAATGCCTGGCACAGTTTTAAACATCAGGTGTGTACTTTACAGAGGGATTTAACATTGCAATATGTCAAGGATTGTACGGTACAGTTCCTGTTTTCAAAAGGAACTGGGAGAACCCAGAGGACAACGGTTAGCATTCTCCAGATCCAAGTCAAGATTCCAAACAATACATGTGGGTCTGTTATGAGTTAAGGATGGAGACAAATCTTAATTTAGAAAAGATTCCATTGAGGACTGCCTCCTCACTCCTGTGTGTTCCTACGGGACTCTTTAGTAGCCGACTGCCAACGCCAGGTTATGCTACACAGCTACCATGTCACGCCTGGGCAGGAAGTCCGTGTTTTTGCTTCGTCTTCGCCCAGGACCCGAGACGGACAAACGGACAAGACCCCCCCGTCCCCCCCGTCCCGTCCTTTCATGTGCGCCAGTGACGGCAAAAAAGCTCCCCATAAAAATAAGGAAACGACTCAGCTCTTGTTTGCTTTTAACAAGTTCCTCATTTGCCATCCACAATCAAGACAGAACAGTAGTCATGTTTGTTTGGGGGTGTTTCAGTCAACCTGAGCTTTTGGAAATGTTGGTGATCGCATGGCTCGATGGAAGTCCTGAAAATATGACTGTCATTCCGCGTAAGTGATTGCTGCCTCCCGTGTTCCTTACCGAATGTCTGGGAACTCCCTCACCAGGACCCCCACCTCCATTTGGATGGAGGGGATGTCTTCCAGGAGGATGATCTCAGAGAGGTGTGGGATAGCACTGTCCAGCCAGGAGGAGGGAGATTCCTAAAGGGGAGAGATAGAGAGAGAGAGATGTGATCAGAACAGATCCTCTACACAGCACAGATGAGGATACAACAGTATTAACAGGGCTATTCATGTTCAAATACCTCTGCAGCTCATGACAGGTCAACTGGCTATTCTCTGACTCAAAGCCTTTGAATCTAAGACCTTGGCAACGGATTAAACCCAGAACTAGATTACGTGGTTTCAAGTCTTAATGGTTACAACTAGATTGGTGATGTTCACACATTCGTTTGACTAGAGGGAACCATCAGATAACATAGACCCAAAACGCCAAGGTTAGAAGTACACCGACAGTACTGAGCATGCAAACTCAATTACCTGAGCATCAAAGTGACCCTGTTATTCTGAGAAGACTAAACCGTGTGGTCGACCAGAGGTCCATCCTGGTCCTCCACTCGACCCGAAAAGGCCGGTCAGGGCTTCTAAAGCCCAGGGCAGGATGCCAGACCACTCGTCTCTAAACAACGCTATCCTGTTGTCCAGAGAGGTGACAAACGGATGTTTTATCTAGAGCAAGGGGCGGACGCCACAGGGGAAGGATAGGGAGTGGGCTGGGGTGAGGTGATTGCCCACTTGTGCATACGGCCTGTCTGGTCATTCATCTCTATCTCGGCTACAGTATCCATTCTTCACTTGTCTCCTTTGTTCGAACTCATCCGGAGTTGTTTCAGTAACCCTCACAGACAGGCCACATACCAGTCAAACGTGATTAATGAGCACACACTCGTGAGTGCAAACACACACACACACTCACACACACACACACTGTTCGTTGCGTCATGTCACAGGCAGCACCGGTTGCTCTGACAACGCTTCTCTAATATAGTCGTTCTAGAATGGCTCACCAGATCTTTGAAGAGCACTTCCATCTGCTTGCCCTCGTCGCGCAGTCGTCCCGCCATCCTCTTCCTCATTCTGAACGACGTGCAGATGATCCTCCCCCTCATGATGGAGCGCAGGTATTCCATCAGAACCCGTCTATGCACCTCTCCCACCAGGACCTGGGAGAACAAGGGAAAGATTAATTCATTCATTCTATCAACCAATCATCCATTCAGTCAATCGATTTAAAAAAAAACATGTTGCTTAGAATTAAAAACAGTACCAGAACTATGAGTTATTAGTGTACATTGTGCCAGAGGACCTTAGCATCTCCCCATGTTTACATGGCTCATACTTGCTGTGTCTCTGCCATGTACCTGATAGGGTGGGCTGTCCACCCTGCGGAACTTCTTGAAGTGTTCCTTAATATGGGACTCGATTTGCTCATAGGTCTCTGTGTTGTTCAGCCACTTCCTCTTCACCAGCTTGTCAAAGAAGGGCTAAATATGGCCAGGAGAGGGAAAATGTGAGGGAGCGAGAGAGACAGGAAAATGGTGAGAGAATGAAGAAGAGAAGGAGGCAGAGAGATGTGGGTGTGGAGACGGCCACGTTACCTGAGTCAGATCCTTGTTTGATGCATAACTAAACTGTCCGACTGGAGTTGTGTCTTCCTATCAGGATGTGTGGGCCGTTTGGACCACAAATTCCATAGATTGTGACTTCCTACCCGACGACAACAGCATAAAAAGCCTCGGTCAAGAGGATGCGACATGCGGCTCTGTGCCTCTGGAGGACTGGCAATGCCCGTCTCTATGGCGGCTACTGAAGAGGAGTGGAACTTCATAGCCTGCCAGTAACTATGTGGCATGCTGCCAATCTAATCTTATTTAACCATGTTTGTCACATTGGAGCGTCTATTTTAGGGCCTCAGTTCCTCAGCACATCCCTGAGAACTTTGAGGGCAAGCCATGAGGAGAACACTGATAAGATGTGCTTTATATTCTGGGACACTTGGCAGACAGAGGGACGCTTGAGGGTGTGTGTCTGTGTGTGTGTGTGAGGGGAGGGGGGGGGGGGGGGGGGGGTGTAAATGTTTCACTATTTTTGTGAGTACCAGGAGTCATCATAAGAATAGTAAACCAACTAAAATTCTGAGAAGTGAGGACAAAAAGGCTATTTTGGGTTTATGTGTTAGGTTTTGGGTTAGGGTAATGGGTTAAAGGTAAGGGTTAGGGTAAGGGTTAGATTTAGGGTTAAGGTTTAGGGTTAGGGGTTAGGGAAAATATGATTTTGAATGGGAATCAATTGCTGGTCCCCAAAAAGTATAGTAAGATATAGCTGTGTGTGTGTGTGTGTGTGTGTGTGTGTGTGTGTGTATGTGTATGTGTATGTGTGTGTATGTGTGTGTGTGTGTGTGCATGTGAGGTTGTTTACATGTTGTTTTGGAAAGCTGTGACCATGGGTGTGTTTATGAATCCTTTGTGTGAGTGTGTGTATGTGGCGTGTGTGTTCGCCTGCGTGCGTGTGTGTGTTAAGAACACTTACCCTTATGCGCTCATACAGTCTGTCGCTCAGCACCTTCACTCCCTGGTTGACTATTCGGTCCAGGGAATTGTTTGCTCGCCTGGCTGAGTCCTCACTGATGGCAGGGTCGCACTGCACACAGCGCTGGACAAAACCCCTGCACACACACAGTCACAGCAGACTAATGAATACATTGTACACTTGCATGATTTATGCATGTTTTAAGGAATACTATGATTGTCACGATCGTGTGGCGGATTAACGGACCAAAATGCAGCTTTTGGAAAATAAGCCATCTTCTTTTATTATAACACGAAGATGAACACGACACAAAAACACTTTAACAAAACAACAAAACGACCGTGAAGCTACAAACGTTGTGCACAAACATACAGGCTACTAACGTTCTTACATAGACAGAAAACGAACTATACTTGAATAACTACAAAACAACAAACTACGTAGACGCACCTGAACATAAGAACTTACGTATAACGAAGAACGCATGAAAACAGGAACAGACTACATAAACCGAACAAACAAAACCGAAACAGTCCCATGTGGCGTAACATCACACAGACACAGGAGACAACCACCCACAAACAAACAGTGTGAAAACACCTACCTTAATATGGCTCTCAATCAGAGGAAATGAAAACCACCTGCCTCTAATTGAGAGCCACATCAGGTCACCCTTAAACCAACATAGAAACAGAAAACATAGACTGCCCACCCAAACTCACGTCCTGACCAGCTAACACATACACAAACTAACAGAAAACAGGTCAGGAACGTGACATAACCCCCCCCTCAAGGTGCGTACTCCGAACGCACCACCAAAAGTCTAGGGGAGGGTCTGGGTGGGCATCTGACCACGGTGGTGGCTCCGGCTCCGGACGCTGTCCCAATCCCACCATAATAAATCCCCGCTTCTGTGTTTTCCTCAAGGTGGCGACCCTCGCCACCGACCTTGGACTGGGAACCCTAGACATGGGTCCCGCTGGATTTAGGGGCCGCCCCGGACTGAGGGACGGCAGCTCCGGACTGAGGGACAACACCGGGACAAGGGGCAACACCGGGACAAGGGGCAGGTCCCGGCTGATAAACTCTGGCAGATCCTGGCTGGACGGCTCTGAAGGCTGGTCCTGGCTGGACGGCTCTGAAGGCTGGTCCTGGCTGGACGGCTCTGAAGGCTGGTCCTGGCTGGACGGCTCTGAAGGCTGGTCCTGGCTGGACGGCTCTGAAGGCTGGTCCTGGCTGGACGGCTCTGAAGGCTGGTCCGGTCTGGCGGAAGGCTCTGGCTGATCCGGTCTGGCGGAAGGCTCTGGCTGATCCGGTCTGGCGGAAGGCTCTGGCTGATCCGGTCTGGCGGAAGGCTCTGGCTGATCCGGTCTGGCGGAAGGCTCTGGCTGATCCGGTCTGGCGGAAGGCTCTGGCTGATCCGGTCTGGCGGAAGGCTCTGGCGGCTCCGGTCTGGCGGAAGGCTCTGGCGGCTCCGGTCTGGCGGAAGGCTCTGGCGGCTCCTGTCTGGCTGACGGCTCTGTAGGCTCTTGGCAGACGGGCGGCTCTGTAGGCTCTTGGCAGACGGGCGGCTCTGTAGGCTCTTGGCAGACGGGCGGCTCTGTAGGCTCTTGGCAGACGGGCAGTTCAGGCGCCATTTGGCAGACGGGCAGTTCAGGCGCCATTTGGCAGACGGGCAGTTCAGGCGCCATTTGGCAGACGGGCAGTTCAGGCGCCGCTGGGCAGACGGGCAGTTCAGGCGCCGCTGGGCAGACGGGCAGTTCAGGCGCCGCTGGGCAGACGGGCAGTTCAGGCGCCGCTGGGCAGACGGGCAGTTCAGGCGCCGCTGGGCAGACGGGCAGTTCAGGCGCCGCTGGGCAGACGGGCAGTTCAGGCGCCGCTGGGCAGACGGGCAGTTCAGGCACCGCTGGGCAGACGGGCACACCTGTAGGGAGGAGACGGAGAGACAGCCTGGTGGGTGGGGCTGCCACAGGACCCACCAGGCTGGAGAGACCTACAGGAGGCTTGATGTTAAAAGGCACCTGAAGGACCGGGCTGTGGGGGAGCACTGGAGCTCTGGTGCGCAGCCTTGGCACCACTCCCCCAGGCTGGCATACTACTCCAGCCCGTACCCTCCAGAGTGCAGGCACAGGTTGAACCGGGCTGTGGATGAGCACTGGAGATCTAGTGCCTACTACGCGCACTTCTCCCTTAGGCTCCACTCCCACATTTGCCCGGTACGAGCGGAGCGTAGGCATAGGACGCACTGCACCCTCCCAGCGCCCCGGAGACACAGCACGCAGAGCCGGCGCAGGATACCCTGGACCGAAACTGCGTACCGGAGACCAGACGCGCTGAGCAGGCACAATACGCCCCGGCTGGATGCCCACACTCACTTGACACTTTCGGGGGGCTGCCCTATAGCGCACCAGGCTATGGGCACGCACTGGCGACACCGTGCGCTTAACCGCATAACACGGTGCCTGACCAGTGACGCGTTGCTTATAATAAGCACGAGGAGTGCGCTCAGGTCTGCTACCTGGCTTAGCCACACTCCTCTCTAGCCCCCCCCAAAAAAAATTCTGGGGTTGCCTCTCGTACCTGTCCCGCTGCCGTGCTGCCTCCTCATATCGCCGCCGCTCAGCACTCGCTTCCTCCAGCTCAGCTTTGGGGCGGCGATACTCCCCAGCCTGTGCCCAGGGTCCTTCTCCATTCAAGATCTCCTCCCATGTCCATGAATCCTGGGATTTCTGCGGTTGCTTTCGCTGCCCTTTTCCCCGCTGCTTGGTTCTGGTAATTTGGTGGGTGGTTCTGTAACGATACTCTAAATCCTCCTCCTCCTCAGACGAGGAGAGGAGAGAGGGATCTGAAGACCAATATGCAGCGAGGTATGATGACATGATTTATTGATTTAAACAAGACACGACATAGACGCACCTGAACATAAGAACTTACGTATAACGAAGAACGCATGAAAACAGGAACAGACTACATAAACCGAACAAACAAAATCGAAACAGTCCCATGTGGCGTAACATCACACAGACACAGGAGACAACCACCCACAAACAAACAGTGTGAAAACACCTACCTTAATATGGCTCTCAATCAGAGGAAATGAAAACCACCTGCCTCTAATTGAGAGCCACATCAGGTCACCCTTAAACCAACATAGAAACAGAAAACATAGACTGCCCACCCAAACTCACGTCCTGACCAGCTAACACATACACAAACTAACAGAAAACAGGTCAGGAACGTGACAATGATGCAAAACACATCATCGAGACAGTTTTTGCTCTGTACTTGATAACTTAACGGCTGATATGCACCATTTTGGGCGATTGTATTAACAGTGGACTAATGGACAAAATACTAAAATCTTGTTTTTGAGTATAGTAGTTAAAAGAAAACTCCACCCAAAAAATGTGTTGGGTATTTGTTTTATTAGTCCATTGTTGATATAGTCTCAGGATGTTTTGCATGTCTGCAATCCAGTTTTCAAGATATATAACTTAAAAATATATCGAAAGGATGCTGCGTTTTGCATCATACTGGCTGTATTTCTGTATTATTGGGGAAATAGACCTACTATAACACAATGCAGGCTACTCCTGCTACAACAGTCCTACCTGAAAGGGGGACAGCAGTTGACCAGGGCGATGGTCTTGGAGACATATCCATCCTCGTTATCCCCAACCATGTTGACCAGACCCTCGTGGAACATCTCCACTTTCCTTTGGAAGCTGGAAGTTAAGCAATATTAACAATATTAGAATGTCTCATAGAGATGTTCCTTTCCATATTCCAGTTGAACTGGTTGATTCCAGTTGATATATTCTAGAATTATTGCACAATAAAATGTTGCTGGCAGTGAGGAAACTATAGGTTTGGCCCTGTGTCATTCTATGAAGGATGACAGAGACTTTGTTCTAGGCCTTAGTATGTAATATGTAATGATACAGTGTGTTCTAGGCCTTAGTATGTAATATGTAATGATACAGTGTGTTCTAGGGCTTAGTATGTCATATGTAATGATACAGTGTGTTCTAGGGCTTAGTATGTAATATGTAATGATACAGTGTGTTCTAGGCCTTAGTATGTAATATGTAATGATACAGTGTGTTCTAGGCCTCAGTATGTAATATGTAATGATACAGTGTGTTCTAGGCCTCAGTATGTCATATGTAATGAGACAGTGTGTTCTAGGCCTTAGTATGTAATAGGTAATGATACAGTGTGTAACATGTCATTCTACAGTGTGTGGTCCTCTCACCTGTACAGGAAGTCAGCTAGACCATTCAGACTGCACTGAGCCACACGGGAACCCAGGTTTCTGTTGATGGCAGCTGACTGTTCAAGATCTACCTGCAGCCTCTGCGTACACACACACACACACACACACACACACACACACACACACACACACACACACACACACACACACACACACACACACACACACACACACACACACACACACACACACACACACACACACACACCCGATGTTACGTTGGCAAATGTGTATTATGTGTGAAATGCTAACAGACGCTTTCTTTTTCTCTTCCACGGCATCTGTGAAACATGAACTGACGCATGAATGACGATGATGCATAGAAAGTGTTAGTATCAATCATGGCCACTAGAGGCCAGTGAAGTGACTCTAAAACAGTGAGCTGTGATGGAGTTCTAAGGGAAGTGTCTGTATTGACTTTGGCTGCTGCTTGAGGAATGTTTTCTCTGCTCCCCCAGATGGATGAGCTTATCCTCAAAATACAAAATGACCACATTTAGCAGCAATACAAAACAATCAGGACCGGCCTCATCAAAATCAGGGGAAGAAATCAGTTATTTACATAAGCTCCTGATGTGTGTGTGTGTGTGTGTGTGTGTGTGTGTGTGTGTGTGTGTGTGTGTGTGTGTGTGTGCGTGCGTGCGTGCGTGCGTGCGTGCGCGTGTGCGTACCTGGATGACGGTGCGAGCCAGTGTGATCTGATACTCCTCGATGTGCAGCGTCTCCATCCAACGTTTCTCCTCCTCGTCCAGCACCTGAGACAGCTCTGTGGTAACCTTCTCCTGAAACACAACCAGACCCCGCGGTCAGACACAACTCAACCATGCACTGAACCACTGTGAGCTCTCCAGCCACAAACTATCGAAATATTTCCAATTGATGCCATCAACACATCAAGATGGAAAAAGTTATAGAATCACAGATAATACTGTAAATCTGACTTGGTTTGTTATGATACTGTATATAGTCTTCCCCAGTAACAGCTAACCCCTTGTAAATACCCCCCTATATTTAAAGTTAAGGTTTCCTCCCATTGTTGCTGGACTCAGCTGGGGCATGAGTGATTGCCAGCCGACAGGCCACGCTGCCAATAACTCCTGTTCTCTTTTTCCTCTGTACGATTTACTTGTGGACTATCATGTCTTTCTACGTGGACCCTCCATCGCAAACACTGCCTGGAATACCTCATACAACTGTGTTCTAGCCTACTTGGACCTGATAATGACCTAAGCTAAATGGCCTGTTGTCTGGCTTCCATTGTGTGGTGGCCGTTGCAGACAGGAAAACCCATGGGCTGACCCTGAGACGCCGCGCACTGATTGGCTGCACTGGTCGGAGTGATAGCCCTCCCTTTAGGTGGACAGGAAGGACCATAGGTGCACCCTTTCCTTAGGCCGGTAGGGAGACACGGGGCGCACCAAATGAAGCGGGGGGTTGACGGGTGGATGGTTCGGCCCTTACCCTGACGGAGTTGAGGCAGTCCTGCTCCAGTTTGTCCACGGTCTCCGAGGGCAACAGTGGCCCCAGCTTGGACCTGTTGAAGGGCATCGTCATGCTGACTGTTCCAAGGACGTCCCTGGAGAGATTACAGTAGGAGGACAGAGTCAGTGGCATACTCATACAGTAACACTTAACTAATTAACGATTGTTTATGTACAGTATAATTGACAGTATTTATGTACAGTATTATGAACAATAACATTACACCACCTTGTAACATGCGTTACAGTGAAAGTATAAAGTGAAAACGAAATGAAACATTTTATGACAAGTTATGCAAGTTCGTTACAACCTGACATTTAGCTACATACTTTTGTTCTTTCTTGTTTTTTATGCAATTCTGCTACTTCCAGAATCTGATATGTGTAAAACCCCAAGTTGCAATACACAATTATTGAATGGATGGACACCCACTTGTTATAGATGTTGTAGAGCCAGTCCAGCAGAGAGTAGATATCAGTAATCAGCAGCTGGTCGTCAGTGATGCTCTGCAGTCTGCGGGCCACCGCCTGGTGGTAGCTCTGTAGGTACACCTGGAACGGTTCATACTCCTCTGGGTACACTGGCACCACATTCCTCTTGGCCGCCCCCAGGTCCTCCACCACCCGGGTCCGCACCCTGTCCAGGTAGTCCGCCAGCTCCCCGCCCTGGGCCTCGTTCCTCTGGGGCAGGCTCCCGTTTGCTGCCTCCGCCAACGCCTCCTTCCACTGCTGCTTCAGCTGCCTCGGTCTGGGGCCTCCGGGGAGCGCCCCCTCACCCTGCGCCCAGTCCCGATCCGCCTGCTCCTCCTGCTGCAGAACCTGCACCACCAGCCCCAGGTTGGGCCCCGCCGTGGGGGAGCGCAGCGACTCACGCACCACCGCCCACAGCTCCTTCTGCAGGGCTTCGTACAGCAGCTCCACGTCTTTGGCTTTGCGCCTGCCGCCGTCTTTGCTCCCGGGGCTGTTGAGGTCCTCTGGGATAGCACCACCTGCTGGCGATGAGGGCAGGGTCGCTGCGGCCGCCTCGTTACACTCCTGCTCCAGCTCCAGGATGTGTGTGTCAGCCAGGAACAGGTCTCTCTTAGTCACCAGCTGCAGAATTTCTAGAACTAAAGGAGAGAGGAGGAAAATGCATGATACAACTCCACATAACACATGATAAATCATGCGTAAGCAATACAGCTGTATTAAGTCAAAAGGTATAATGGAGACACGATCCTAATGGAACGATCTGGGCTCTCACCTGTCTATCTGTTATGGTACACAACCCACGACCTGGTCAGATGGTCCTATGTAAATCCAAGACCTACTCAAATAAACATGACTATTCTTTGCTTTGAACGTGTCAAAGAGCTATGTTTGTTTTCACATCAAGCTCAAGGCTAAGCCACAGTGTCACTTCCAACACAGGTTCCCACGTCAGATCCTCTCCATATCAGAGGCTCCAGGCCTGAGAGACAGATGTTGTTTGTCCCCTTTTGGCGTGTTGTTTTTGGGCAGATTGGACACGGTTAGACCGATCTCTCTGGAGGTGGGTTAGTTTCATCTCTACTTCAGTTGCACACTTCAAAAGATCCCATCAGGGACATGTGGGTGCCAAACATAAATCATCCTACAGTAGATTCCCACAGAATGGCTAATCGTGTGTCCACTCGCTGTCCTCTCCTTAGACGCTTCCATATCAGTTTGAGGCCTCTTATACGGCTAGCATAGCTATGGAATAGTATTTAATAAAAGTACACAGTGCTTTGCATTAAAGTGGAGAAATTGTATTTCTTGTGGAACTCCATCTTGGCTTCAGAGAGTTCCATTAAGTGTATATAGACTTTTAGAGCCCAGTCTCACCCACTGAGGTGATCTCATCATCTCTTACTCTGATGTGGTCTGAGAAAAAGTTTTTAAATTAGTACTTAAACCAGTGATGAAGTCGACCATTTCCCATCGAAGTCACCAGACACTCCTCTCTGACATCACCCGTCGCCCTCTGGGAGGAGCAACACAGCCCGTCAAAATCAATGAAGTCGGATTGTCAAGACCAAGCCCGTATGTTATGTCTGATAGCCCTTTTTGATTCAGTTCACAGAAAAGTCTGGTTGTCAAATCAAATCAAATCAAATTGTATTTGTCACATTTACTGAATACAACAGGTACATTTCACCGTACAGTGAACTGCTTACTTACAAGCCCTTAACCAACAATGATTTAATACGTTTTAAGATTTTTAAAAAGTGTTAAGTAAAAAATGGATAAGTAAAAAAAATTACAAATAAAAGTAACAAATAATTAAACAGCAGCAGTAAAATAACAATAGTGAGGCTATATACAGGGGGTACCGGTACAGAGTCAATGTGCGGGGGCACCGGTTAGTCGAGGTTATTGAGGTAATATGTACATGTAGGAAGAGTTAAAGTGACTATGCATAGATAATAAACAGAGAGTAGCAGCAACGTAAAATAGGGATCTGGGTAGCCCTTTGATTAGCTGTTGAGGAGTCTTATGGCTTGGGGGTAGAAGCTGTTAAGAAGCCTTTAGGTCCTCAATTAGAGGAAAACACAAAGTAGATTCGTCATACAAGAACACATGCGCGCTCAGATTTGTCCAGTTTTTAAAACATTTTTTATGATATCCTTTGGAAAGCAAGAAGGGTTCTTTGGAAGGCATTAAATGTTGTACATAGAACCATACCTGTACATCATATCTTCACAGCATGCTCTATTGCAGGGTGATTTTAAGAATTGTTTGTTTTAAAATCTGTGTTTTTGCATATACATTGATTGGTTGAATAATTGTTTGCTACACGAAGATAAATAACATATATCTTTCTAAACTAATCCAATCTGTTAGAAGTTGGGTTTATTGCATCCGTTACTGAGATGGTTGTTCCAGTCCAGATGATTGAGATAAGTCTCAGTATTCAGTCTTCCCTACCCTGGCAGTCATTCTGAATGCAGGTTGCCAGTGATTATAAGTTAAAATTGTTGGATATCCTAACTCTGGCTGGATTCCAATAGGAATTACACATCACTTTGCAAGCCAGCTTAATGTGACTTGCAAGCATGATGTGGCCTGTAAACCAGGAGTGTCCTAACGCTGCTGTGTTAGGGTATAACTAGGCCATCAAAGAAAGGCCTCTATATATATACATATCATAAGGCCTTTCTTTGAGGACTTATATATATACAGTACCAATCAACATTTTGGACCCATCTACTCATTCTAGGGTTTTTCTTTATTTTTACTATTTTCTACAAGGTAGAATAATAGTGAAGACATCAACATTATGAAATAACACATATGGAATCATGTAGTAACCAAAGTAGCCACCCTTTGCCTTGATGACAGCTTTGCACGCTCTTGGCATTCTCTCAACCAGCTTGGAACCACCTGGAATGCTTTACCAACAGTCTTGAAGGAGTTCCCACATATGCTGAGCACTTGTTGGCTGCTTTTCCTTCACTCTGCGGTCCAACTCATCCCAAACCATCTCAATTGCATTGAGGTCGGTTGGTTGTGGAGGCCAGGTCAGGTCAGGTCTGATGCAGCACTCCATTACTCTCCTTCTTGATCAAATAGCCCTTACACGGACTGGTTGTCCTGTTGAAAAACAAATGACAGTCCTACTAAGTGCAACCCAGATGCGATGGCGTATCACTGCAGAATCATGTGGTAGCCATGCTTGTTAAGTGTGCCTTGAACTCGAAATGAATCACTGACAGTGTCACCAGCAAAGCACCCCCACACCATCACACCTCCTCCTCCATGCTTCACGGTGGGCACCACACATGCGGAGATCATCCGTTCACTTACTCTGCGTCTCACAAAGACACGGCGGTTGCAACCACAAAACTCAAATTTGGATTTCCACCGGTCTAATGTCCATTCCTCGTGTTTCTTGGCCCAAGCAAGTCTCTCCTTCTTATTGATGTCTTTTAGTAGTGGTTTCTTTGCAGCAATTCGACCATGAATGCCTGATTCACGCAGTCTCCTCTGAACAGCTTATGTTGAGATGTGTCTGTTACTTGAACTCTGGGAAGCATTTATTTGGGCTGCAATTTCTGAGGCTTGTAACTCTAATGAACTTATCCTCTGCAACAGAGGTAACTCTGGGTCTTCCTTTTCTGGCTCATGAGAGCCAGTTTCATCATAGCACTTGATGGTTTTTGTGACTGCACTTTCAAAGTTCTTGATATTTTCCGTATTGACCTTCATGTCTTACAGCTATTGTTGCCATAATATGGACTTGGTCTTTCACCAAATAGGGCTATCTTCTGAATCAAATCAAAATCAAATCAAATCAAATCAAATTGTATTGGTCACATACACATGGTTAGCAGACGTTAATGCGAGTGTAGTGAAATGCTTGTGCTTCTAGTTCCGACAGTTCAGTAATATCTAACAAGTAATCTAACAATTTCCCAACAACTACCTAATACACACAAATCTAAAGGGGTGAATGAGAATATGTACATATAAATATATGGATGAGCGATGGCCGAGTGGCATAGGCAAGGTGTAATAGATTGTATAAAATACAGTATATACATATAATATGAGTAATGTAAGATATGTAAACATTATTAAAGTGGCATTATTTAACGTGGAATTGTTTAAAGTGACTAGTGATCCATTTCTTAAAGTAGCCAGTGATTGGGTCTCAATGTAGGCAGTAGCCTCTCTGAGTTAGTGATTGCTGTTTAGCAGTCTGATGGCCTTGAGATAGAAGCTGTTTTTCAGTCTCTCGGTTCCAGCTTTGATGCACCTGTACTGACCTCGCCTTCTGGATGGTAGCAGTGTGAACAGGCGGTGGCTCGGGTGGTTGTTGTCCTTGATGATCTTTTTGGCCTGTGACATCGAGTGCTGTAGGTGTCATGGAGGGCAGGTAGTTTGCCCCCAGTGATGGGTTTGGCAGACCTCGCCACCCTCTGAAGAGCCTTGCGGTTGAGGGCAGTGCAGTTTCCGTACCAGGCTGTAATACAGCCCGACAGGATGCTCTCGATTGTGCATCTGTAAAAGTTTGTCAGGGATTTGGGTGACAAGCCAAATTTTGTCAGCCTTCTGAAGTTGTCTGTATAGGTGGACCATTTCAGTTTGTCTGTGATGTGTACGCCGAGGAACTTAAAATTTTCCACCTTCTCCACTGCTGTCCCTTCTATGTGGATAGGGGGGTGCTCCCTCTGCTGTTTCCTGAAGTCCACGATCAGCTCCTTTGTTTTGTTTTGTTGAGGGAGAGGTTATTTTCCTGGCACCACTCCGCCAGGGCCCTCACCTCCTCCCTGTAGTCTGTCTCGTCATTGTTGGTAATCAGGCCTACTACTGTTGTGTCGTCTGCAAACTTGATGATTGAGTTGGAGGCGTGTATGGCCACGCAGTTGTGGGTGAACAGGGAGTACAGGAGGGGGCTGAGCACGTACCCTTGTGGAGCCCCAGTGTTGAGGGTCAGGGCGGGTTTGAGACCCAGGACCTCCAGCTTGATGATGTGCTTGGAGGGTACTATGGTGTTGAATGCTGAGCTGTATTCAATGAACAGAATATAGGGCAGTGTGCAGTGCGATGGCGATTGCATCGTTTGTGGACCTGTTGGGGCGGTATGCAAACTGAAGTGGGTCGAGGGTGGCCGGTAAGGTGGAGGTGATATGATCCTTGACTAGTCTCTCAAAGCACTTCATGATGACAGAAGTGAGTGCTACGGGGCGGTAGTCATTCAGTTCAGTTATCTTTGCCTTCTTGGGTACAGGAACAATGGTGGCCATCTTGAAGCATGTGGGGACAGCAGACTGGGATAGGGAGCGATTGAATATGTCCGTAAACACACCACCCAGCTGGTCCGCACATGCTCTGAGGACGCGGCTAGAGATGCCGTCTGGGCAAGCAGCCTTGCGAGGGTTAACACGTTTAAGTATTTTACTCAGGTCGGTCACGGAGGAGTAGAGTGGGGCCCAGTCCTTGTTAGCGGGCCACAACAGTAGAACTATATTATCCTCAAAGCGGGCAAAGAAGGTGTTTAGTTTGTCTGGAAGCGTGACGTGGCTGGTTTTCATTTTGTAGTCCGTGATTTCCTATAGACCCTGCCACATACGTCTCGTGTCTGAGCAGTTGAATTGCAACTCCACTTTGTCCCTGTACTGGCATTTTGCTTGTTTGATTGCCTTGCGGAGGGAATAACTACACTGTTTCAGCCATATTCCCAGACCTCTTTACATGGTTAAATGCGGTAGTTTACGCTTTCAGTTTTGCGGGAATGCCGCCATCCATCCATGGTTTCTGGTTAGGGTAGGTTTTAATAGTCACAGTGGGTACATCATCTAAAATGTACTTATTTATGAACTCACTCACCGAGTCAGCGTATAGATCAATGTTGTTCTCTGAGGCTGACCGGAACATATCCCTGTCCACGTGATCAAAATAATCTTGAAGTGTGGCTTCCGATTGGTTAGACCAGCATTAAATGGTTCTTGTCACTGGTACATCCTGTTTGAGTTTCTGCCTATAAGACGGTACGAGCAAGATGGCGTCGTGGTCAGATTTGTCGAAGGGAGGGTGGGGGAGGGCTTTGTATGCATCGCGGAAGTTAGAGTAGCAGTGATCGAGTGTATTACCCCCGCGCGTAGTGCAATCAATATGCTGATAGAATTTAGGTATCCTTGTTCTCAAATCTGATGTCTCTCTGGAAGGCAACCCTTGCTCGAATTTCATCTACCTTGTCAAGAGACTGGACATTGGCGAGTAGTATACTTGGGAGCAGTGAGTGATGTGCACGTCTACGGAGCCTGACCAGGAGGCCGCTTCGTCTGCCCTTTCTGCAGCGCCGTTGTTTTGGGTGGTGGTCCAAACAGAGGATCAGCTTCGGGAAAGTTGTATTCCTGGTCATAATGTTGGTAAGTTGACATCGCGCATATATCCAATAGTTCTTCCCGGTTGTATGTAATAAGACTTAAGATTTCCTGGGGTATCAATGTAAGAAATAATACATAAAAAAACAAAATACTGCATAACTTCCTATGGACTCGAAGCGTGGCGACCATCTCTACGACCACCCCTACCTTATCACAACACAACCGATTGGCTCAAACGCATTAAAGAAGGAAAGAAATTCCACAAATGAACTTTTAACAAGGCACACTTGTTAATTGAAATGCATTCTAGGTGACTACCTCATGAAGCTGGTTGAGAGAATGCCAAGCGTGTGCAAAGCTGTCATGAAGGCAAAGGATGGCTACCTTGAAGAATATCAAATATAACAAATACTTTGATTTGTTTGATACTTTTTTGGTTACTACACGATTCCATTTATTATTTCATAGTATTGATAAAATAAAGAAAAACCCTATATATATATATATATATATATATATATATATATATATATATATATATATATATATATATATATATATATATATATATATATATATATATATATATATATGGTCAGGGATGTCACGTTCCTGACCTATTTATGTTAGTTGTTATGTGTGTTAGTTGGTCAGGACGTGAGGTTGGGTGGGCATTCTATGTTTTCTGTTTCTGTGTTGGTTTTGGGTTGCCTGGTATGGCTCTTAATTAGAGGCAGGTGTTTGGCGTTCCTCTAATTAAGAGTCATATTTAGGTAGGCGTTGTCACAGTGTTCGTTGTGGGTGATTGTCTTCCGTGTTTGTGTTATGTCTGCACCATACGGAACTGTATACGGTTTGTTCGGTTTATGTAGTCTGTTTTCCTATTCGTGCGTTCTTCGTGTTTATGTAAGTTCTCATGTTTAGGTCAGTCTACGTTGTTTGTTATTTTGTATCATTTCAAGTGTAGTTCGTGTTCGTTTTACGTCTTGTCATTAAATTCATTATGTGTTCAAACTTCGCTGCGCCTTGGTTCAATCCCTGCTCCTCTTCGGATGAAGAAGAGGAGGACAGCCGTTACATAATCACCCACCACTCCAGAGCCAAGCAGCGGAGTCGACGGAGAAAGGGACGGGAAAACAAGGATTTCTGGACTTGGGAGCAGATAATGAATGGAGAAGGTCCCTGGGCTAAGGCAGGAGAAAATCGCCGTTCTCAGGAAGAGAGGGAGGCAGCTAAAGCCCAGGAGCGGTGGTTTGAGGAGGCAGCAAGGAGACGTGGCTGGAAGCCCGAAAAGCCATGGGAGCAACTGGAGGCACTGGGGAGAGCAGAGGCTATCGGAGAGAGGAACCGGAGCTATGAGGGAACGCGTCTGGCACGGAAGCCAAAAAAGCCCGTAAGTAATTCCCAAAAATTTCTTGGGGGGGGGCTAAGAGGTAGTGGGCCAAGGGCAGGTAGGAGACCTGCGCCCACTTCCCAGGCTTACCGTGGAGAGCGGGAGTACGGGCAGGCGCCGTGTTACGCAGTAGAGCGCACGGTGTCTCCTGTACGAGTGCATAGCCCAGTGCGGGTTATTCCACCTCCCCGCACTGGTAGGGCTAGATTGGGTATTGAGCCAGGTGTCATGAGGCCGGCTCAACGCGTCTGGTCTCCAGTGCGTCTCCTCGGGCCGGCATACATGGCACCTGCCTTACGCATGGTTTCCCCGGTTCGCCTACATAGCCCGGTGCGGGTTATTCCACCTCCCCGCACTGGTCGGGCAACCGGGAGCATTCAACCAGGTAAGGTTGGGCAGGCTCAATGCTCAAGAGTGCCAGTAAGTCTCCACGGTCCGGTATTTCCGGCACCACCTCCCCGCCCCAGCCTAGTACCTACAGTGTCTACACTACGCACTAGGCTACCAGTGCGTATCCTGAGCCCTGTTCCTCCTCCACGCACTCTCCCTGTAGTGCGTGTATCTAGCCCGGTGCCTCCAGTTCCGGCCCCACGCACTAAGCTACCAGTGCGTCTCCAGAGCCCTGTACAAACTGTATCTTCTCCCCCTACTAATCCTGATGTGCTTGTCCTCAGCCCGGCGTCACCAGTGCCGGTACCACGCATCAGTTATAGAGTGGGCTTTGAGAATACAGTGTGCCCTGTCCCTGCTCCCCGCACTAGTAGGAAGGTGCTTATCCTTAGCCCGGTGCCTCCAGTTCCGGCACCACGCACCAGGTCTACAGTGCGCCGTATCCGGCCTGAGCCATCCGTCTCCCCAGCGCCATCTGAGCCATCCGTCTCCCCAGCGCCATCTGAGCCATCCGTCTCCCCAGCGCCATCTGAGCCATCCGTCTCCCCAGCGCCGTCTGAGCCATCCGTCTGCCAGGAGCCTGCAAAGCCGCCCGTCTGCCATGAGCCTGCAAAGCCGCCCGTCTGCCATGAGCCTACAGAGCCGTCAGCCAGACAGGAGCCGCTAGAGCCGTCAGCCAGACAGGAGCCGCTAGAGCCGCCCGCCAGACAGGATCTGCCAGAGCCGCCCGCCAGACAGGATCTGCCAGAGCCGCCAACCAGACAGGATCTGCCAGAGTCGCCAACCAGACAGGATCTGCCAGAGCCGCCAGCGAGCCATGAGCAGCCAGAGCCGTCAGAGAGCCATGAGCAGCCAGAGCCGTCAGAGAGCCATGAGCAGCCAGAGCCGTCAGAGAGCCATGAGCAGCCAGAGCCGTCAGAGAGCCATGAGCAGCCAGAGCCGTCAGAGAGCCATGAGCAGCCAGAGCCGTCAGAGAGCCATGAGCGTCGAGAGCCGTCAGAGCGCCATGAGCGTCGAGAGCCGTCAGAGCGCCATGAGCGTCGAGAGCCGTCAGCCTGCCATGAGCGTCGAGAGCCGTCAGCTTGCCATGAGCGTCGAGAGCCGTCAGCCTGCCATGAGCGTCGAGAGCCGTCAGCCTGCCATGAGCGTCGAGAGCCGTCAGCCTGCCATGAGCGTCGAGAGCCGTCAGCCTGCCATGAGCGTCGAGAGCCGTCAGCCAGCCATGAGCGTCGAGATTCGTCAGTCAGCCATGAGCTGCCCTTCAGCCTTAAACGGCTAGATACCCAGAACTGCCCATCAGTCCAGAGCTGTCTCTCTGTCCGGAGCTGCCTTTCAGTCCGGAGTTGCCCCTCTATCAGTATCTCCCTCTCTATCTTGATCTACCTCTATATTCTTATCTATCCCTCTTTCTTGATCTATCTCTCTGTCCCGGTGCTGTCCTTATCAGTGATGTTATTAAGAGGATTTTGTGGGGGTAAAAAGAGGGTGGACATTCTTAGAGGGAGGAAGCTAGGATGGATTATGGTGGGGTGGGGACCTCGCCCGGAGCCTGAGCCACCACCGTGGTTAGATGCCCACCCAGACCCTCCCCTAGACTTTGTGCTGGTGCGTCCGGAGTTCGCACCTTATGGGGGGGGTAATGTCACGTTCCTGACCTATTTATGTTAGTTGTTATGTGTGTTAGTTGGTCAGGACGTGAGGTTGGGTGGGCATTCTATGTTTTCTGTTTCTGTGTTGGTTTTGGGTTGCCTGGTATGGCTCTTAATTAGAGGCAGGTGTTTGGCGTTCCTCTAATTAAGAGTCATATTTAGGTAGGCGTTGTCACAGTGTTCGTTGTGGGTGATTGTCTTCCGTGTTTGTGTTATGTCTGCACCATACGGAACTGTATACGGTTTGTTCGGTTTATGTAGTCTGTTTTCCTATTCGTGCGTTCTTCGTGTTTATGTAAGTTCTCATGTTTAGGTCAGTCTACGTCGTTTGTTATTTTGTATCATTTCAAGTGTAGTTCGTGTTCGTTTTACGTCTTGTCATTAAATTCATTATGTGTTCAAACTTCGCTGCGCCTTGGTTCAATCCCTGCTCCTCTTCGGATGAAGAAGAGGAGGACAGCCGTTACAAGGGATGAGTTGATGAGGGAAGTGAGGGAAGTGAGGAAGTGTACAGACAGCTCAAAAGGTATGCTTAGATATAAAAATGCTTGGTTTAAATGTAATCTGGCACCTTATGATAATATCTTGATGTTTGTGTATTCATTAGGATGAGATAATATGTGCCTGTATTGATGATGTGTGTTATGATCCCATGTACTGTGTTGTAACTTCGATGTAATATCCTAGGCATGTTCGTGCAGTATATTAAGATGTGTGATTTACAGGAGTCAGAATAAAACACTCATTAAAATGAAAATGTAACGGGCAAAGAGGTATGCTTAGATAACTAATGCAGAAAAATATACTATTTTTACGTAGTGATTATGGCTGTAGATTGCAGGAAAAAGCTTTCGTCACATACTTCTCTAAAACAATGGGTGCATGACGCCCCTGAGACCAAGCCCTACTTTATGGCTTTGATTCAATCTGTGGTTTTGCCGCCCTAATGTAATTGGCTTATATACTATAAGGCTCCTTGAGTCCTTTTCACTTGACCTCACTCACTGAATGCAATTGTGAAATGGAAAAGACCCATTTTTAGGGATATTGTGCAAAACACTGTGGCTTATTTACATAGTTCATTCCAATAAACAGTCTTAAGTGCCATCCTTTTACAGGTACTGATGCTTTTCTAGAGCAGAGAGCTTTGAAATGCTCTTCTTGTCTGGGTCCCATGAACTGTATACTGCGATAACATTTTAGACCAAAGTTCAGTCAGTTTTTATCTGATGGCAAAGTACCCATGTTGATTAACTTATTGGTGGTTATGGGAGTTGGCTGGCAAAAGTGCCACTCTCTGCATTTTTTTTATTTAACCTTTATTTAACTAGGCAAGTCAGGTAAGAACAAATACTTATTTACAATGACGGCCTACACCGGCCAAATACAGACGATTCTGGGCCAATTGTGCGCCACCCTATGGCACTTCCAAACACGGCCGGTTGTGATACAGCCTGGATTCAAACCAGGGTGTCTGTAGTGTCACCTCTAGCACTGAGATGCAGTGCCTTAGACCGCTGCGCCACTCGGGAGCCTATGGTGGGACCCGGCGGGTAACAAAAGCATAGCAGAAGTTCAAGAGGACATTAGGACAAATGAGGAACGGTCTCACATTCTAAGTTGCTTATTAACTGACCAATCCAAAGATCAGCCATCGACAGAGTGTTCCCAGTACCTGAAAGTTTTCCCAGTACCTGAAACAGGTGGATGGAGGAAGCTTTCCAATCATACCTACAAAGCAATAAAGCTAGCATTATGTATATTTCAATACAGACATATTTAAAGCTTCTAAGCTCTATACAGCAAGGAACACGTCAAGGTATATATTACCATGTTTTACCGCACCAATAAACCAAACCGTTTTATGACTTACAGAGAACTAGTTGTGGGTCCAAGCTATCAGAGTACGGGACAACTACACCTTTATAAAGCCAACCCTTCCATTCAAAGCAACTAACTACAGTTTGAGAAAAAAACTATTGAATGCTTGCTTGTGAAACATACAGTTGAAGTCGGAAGTTTACATACTCCTTAGCCAAATACATTTAAACTCAGTTTTTCACAATTCCTGACATTTAATCCGAGTAAAAATTCCCATGTCTTAGGTCAGTTAGGATCATCACTTTATTTCAAAAATGTGAAATGTCAGAATAATAGCCTAGAAGGATTTCTTTGAGCTTTTATTTCTTTCATCACATTCCCAATGGGTCAGAATTTTACATACACTCAATTAGTATTTGGTAGCATTGCCTTTAAATTGTTTAACTTGGGTCAAACGTTTCGGGTATCCTTCCACAAGTTTCCCACAATAAGTTTGGTGAATTTTAGCCCATTCCTCCTGACAGAGCTGGTGTAACTGAGTCAGGTTTGTAGGCCTCCTTGCTCGCACACGCTTTTTCAGTTCTGCCCACAAATGTTCTATAGGATTGAGGTCAGGACTTTGTGATGGCCACTCCAATACTTTGACTTTGTTGTCCTTAAGCCATTTTGCCACAACTTTGTAAGTATGCTTTGGATCATTGTCCATTTGGAAGACCCATTTGCGACCAAGCTTTAACTTCCAACTGATGTCTTGAGATGTTGCTTCAATATATCCTCATAATTGTCCTGCCTCATGATGCCATCTATTTTGTGAAGTGCACCAGTCCCTCCTGCAGCAAAGCACCCCCACAACATGATGCTGCCACCCCCGTGCTTCACGGTTGGAATGGTGTTCTTCGGCTTGCAAGCCTCCCCCCTTTTTCCTCCAAACATAATGATGGTCATTATGGCCAAACAGTTCTGTTTTTGTTTAATCAGACCAGAGGACATTTCTCCAAAAAGTACGATCTTTGTCCCCATGTGCAGTTGCAAACTGTAGTCTGGCTTTTTTATGGCGGTTTTGGAGCAGTGGCTTCTTCCTTGCTGAGCGGCCTTTCAGGTTATGTCGATATAGGACTCGTTTTACTGTGGATATAGATACTTTTGTACCTGTTTCCTCCAGCATCTTCACAAGGTCCTTTGCTGTTGTTCTGGGATTGATTTGCACTTTTCGCACCAAAGTACATTCATCTCTATAAGACAAAATGTGTCTCCTTCCTGAGCGGTAGGACGGCTGCGTGGTCCCATGGTGCTTATACTTTCATACTATTGTTTGTACAGATGAATGTGGTACTTTCAGGCATTTGGAAATTGCTCCCAAGGATGAACCAGACTTGTGGAGGTCTACAATTCTTTTTCTGAGGTCTTGGTTGATTTATTTTTGATTTTCCCATGATGTCAATCAAAGAGGCACTGAGTTTGAAGGTAGGCCTTGAAATACATCCACAGGTACACCTCCAATTGACTCCAATTATGTCAATTAGCCTATCAGAAGCTTCTAAAGCATGACATCATTTTCTGGAATTTTCCAAGCTGTTTAAAGGCACAGTCAACTTAGTGTATGTAAACTTCTGACCCACTGGATTTGTGATACAGTGAATTATAAGTGAAATAATCTGTCTGAAACAATTGCTGGGAAAAAATACTTGTGTTATGCACAAAGTAGATGTCCTAACCAACTTTCCAAACTATAGTTTGTTAACAAGAAATTTGTGGAGTGGTTGAAAAACGAGTTTTAATGACTCCAACCTAAGTGTATGCAAACTTCTGACTTCAACTGTACATGGAATGCTATTGTGTTACAATAGTTTACTCAAAAGAAAACTCAAAGAGTTGTTTACACATTCTGTGTGATAAGTGCAAGGGGGTAGGTCTGGTATTTACAGTCATTACACAATGTGATTAGAGGGGTTAGAGTAGTGAATCACTGTGTCCTAGAGTGTTTGGAGATGCTTGTCTCAGCATACCGGCCAGCCCAAGTGAGGTGACTGGAGCATAGCACTTGGAGGAGAAGAAAACTGTTGGATGAGAACCAGGAGGAGTCAGCCATGTCTCTTTCTATCTGCTAATGATTGGGCTGCTGTGTGTCTCAGCATCAGGTGTCAAACTCAATGAGGCTCCCGATCTGCTTGCATAGCTCATTTGTGGCTCTGGGCAGCCGGATAGCAATTCACATGCTGTTGTCCTGTATAGCCCAGCAGCATGGCAGGATATGATGTAATTTCCTACTCCTCCAGTCCAGTGGTGTGGTAACTGAACACAACGACCCCAGGAAAAGGGGCAGAGAGGTGTGGGGCTGGGGCGGTGACATGACACCACTTTGGGGACTCTCTCTTATAGGCCTACGAAGCACATCTCTTATAGGCCTACGAAGTCACAGATGTGTAAATAACCATCCCTCTCTCTCTGTTCGGGGCACCGCGTGGCTTCCAGGACCCTTTGCAGTGCTGAGTTGCCCGTTTAGAGGATGCGGGGGCGCTCCGCTTCCGGCCTGCCGCCTTGCTCATCCTTCCCTGTCCCGCTTGAGGAAGAGAAGTAGCGCCCAGCGATGCCATGGCTCCGCCGATACCCCTCCCCCCAACAACACTCCATTATGGCCAAAGTTGCCTGCCAACGCAGCGGAAGGACATCTAAATATAAAACACAATGCAGCCAGGCACATCTCCCTTAAAGTGAGTGGGTGGTGGAAAATGACTGTTCTTCCTCCCTTTAGGAGGACACC
Organism: Salvelinus fontinalis; assembly: GCF_029448725.1. Lineage (NCBI taxonomy): Eukaryota > Metazoa > Chordata > Actinopteri > Salmoniformes > Salmonidae > Salvelinus > Salvelinus fontinalis. Next base: position 13,370,627 of record NC_074688.1, on the reverse strand, counting down.
ACGTCTTCCACATGATGGGTGTCTCCTCCCAGACAGAGCCCTCAGCCTGGGCGTTACCTGTCACATGATGTAGCTGGTGGTGACGTGTCACAGAGGGTGTAACTGTGTCACCCACTGGGGCGATTAGTCCGCCGTGGCTCAGCCTGCGCCCAATCACCACGTTAAGGTGAGAGGTCAGTGGCCCTCATGTTTAGTAGAGATGGGGGAATTTTTTGAGACCCTAAAACGCACCAGAACTGGATTGCCAGATGTTTGAGGGCTCTGCACAGAGATTTGACGGCCTATCCAGGAGTCATTAAAAGCACGGATTGGCCTGGAATGGGTAGTTCCACAGATGCTTAGCTAAGCTACACAGAACAGGGTATTTTGTTCCAAGGCACTTGCCCTCTAAGCCTGTGAGACGCAACAAACCCAGCTAATGTATAGCAGTGGCACCACCCTTCCTCAGTGAAAACCACAAAAGGTATAATGTTACGAGGGCCGCCTATGGGATCTATGGAGGCTTACATATTATGTAACTTTACCTTGAGGAATTTAAGGAGAAATGTTGGGCTTTTGTATTCCCAAAGGGAGTAAAATAAATTCTTCACTCAAATAAAAGCACTGACTAAGCAAGATATGTAGTGTACTCTCTTTTCAAATTATGCAGGGTATCAACGCACCTGCAGAACTGCCATCGAGACGCTCTCCAGTCATGCTGCTCAGAGCCTAGCAGCACAGAGGGTTATATTGTCCGGGGGTGTCAAACACAAAGTCAAATATGAGCCTCCTTCCTGGATGGAAAAACCACAGTTCTCTCTGCAGTGAATTCAAAGCAGCATCATATGTTCCCCTTAAACTGTATGTCTAAGATCGAAGACCCCCATCTACGCCCACCACCTCCTCAGTCCCCTGAAGGCTTTCTATGGGTACTGTATGTGGACACCTGAGCTCTAGAACCTCACCTCCCATTCTCTGGTACCCATTCAGCCTTTATCTAGACAGAAGCAGCCTAGCCTGGTCTCAGATCTGTTTGTGCTGTCGTAAAGCCAACTGCTATGGTTGTTGTCAATGCCAAACAGACATGGGACCAAGCTAGAGGCAGCCTGCCCGCCTTCACATCTAAGCGCGTGCGATCCAAAAGCAAAAAATCAAATAAGCATAGGAGCATCCAACAATTTTCCCACAGCTCCACCAAAATCCCCCATATTCCTGCAGGCACAGCTGGGTCAAATCTGTTCCCCCCTTTCCTTCCTATCCTCTCCTTCCATCCCTTTCTCCACAATCCTAAGCTCAGCCACAACAAAGCAAACCTGGCCCTGACCTGGCCATGTCCTGAGAAAGCCTTTGGTCCCAGGCAAGCCCTCCAGGCCTCGGTTGTCCCTCTGGATGGAGAGTGACATGGCGTCCATGTGAAGTGAGCGGTGGCCCAGAAACAAAGAGGCCTCCTCCCCAGCCACTCCCTCCCGTCAGCACACGCCCCGGCAGGGCTGGGACTGATCACATTAACTCATCCTGGGAGTCAATAGTGCACTGTACTCAAATTCCCCTTTCTCCTCATTGCTCTGGACATTCAACTGACACTGACAAAACAAACACTAATCGGATCATAGGAAAAGTACACTGCCTGGGTTGTCACTCCGGCAGAAAAGGCAGCTCTGCCCAGTTTTTTTTTACCAACTGATTGCTCGTTATACTGTTTTTCTATTTGCTGCCATAGTGAGGTATGAAAACACGTGTTACTTTTGGCACACGGAAACTTGAAACTGACTGTGTTACAGCTGGTGTGCTTCAAGGTCATATATTGAATATGAGAGGAAGCAGCATGCATTTCATCATGGCTAATATAGCCATTTGTTGCTAGGATCCTGACCTGGACACAGTTTTTACAGCAGTTACTGCAGGACATGAGCCAGTGCTAGTTGCGGTTTTATGGTTCAGGGGCCTTGGGGTTGTCATTTGGCAAGGCCTGGAAATCATTCACTAGGCTGTGGCCTGCACCTCCTATATGGCCCTGTTATCAAGGTGCTCTCTGATGCCGTCTGGACCTCGGTGAACTCAACCCAATGTGGACGCACCCAGCCAATCAGAGGGGTATGACACACGTGGATTACGACGACCATGTTAGCTGGGTAACCAGAGAGGGCTGATGATGATGGGGAAAGTGGGTTGGAACAGGAGGCTGAGGGCTGGGGGCTTGGTCAGAATTTGTTGCAATCTGACCCTAGCTTTCTGAATACCTGAGGCCAGGTTGGTTGCCACACTTATCTGATTGGAAGAACACTGAAGGGGAAATCCCATGCGGAGGTACAGGGAGCAGTGTTGAGGTTGCTGTAGCTTTGTGCCCTTTCACACTATACATATGTAACTGCTTTACTTTCAAGGTACAGATGGGTTGCAAGACGTGCTGTGGTTTCACATATGAATATGTGTTGCCTTAGTTTCAATACCTATCATGACTGCATTCTCTTTTCTATATTCTGTCTTGAATTATTTAGCACCAACACGCTGCATCTTTGATTGTGGGATCATTCAAATGTAGCTTTCAATATGTCTGAAACAGTTGGCAAATAGTCTGAATAGTCACTCACTCTCCATTACTGAGGTATTTCCTGACACTTGAGCACAGCCACACAGTCTACTTAGCCGAGCACAGACTGTTTTCTTTCTGGAATGAATGCCACAGTACTGATGTCCGCAAACATACACTGTCCGTTCTGTTTTCCTTAGCTCCTGACTCTTTTTTTAAGGACCAGTCTAGAAACAAACAGCCTCAAGGAACAAAGGCTTGTTCCATGTTGGAGGGCCCAACTCTTTACAGAGGAATGGCCTGGTGAGAATGTTACTGCTACTGCTATTAAACCATCTTGTCTTAATTGTTTTATTTAACTAGGCAAGTCAGTTAAGAAGAAAATCATTGGGTTAACTGTCTTGTTCTGGCACGACTTCTGCCGAAGTTGGTCCCTCTCCTTGTTCGGGTGGCGTTCGGCGGTCGACGTCTCCGGCTTTCTAGTCACCACCGATCCATGTTTCATTTTCGTTTTGTTTTGTCTTATTCATACACACCTGGTTTCCATTCTATTAATTAATGTTCCTTATTTAACCCTCTGGCTTCCCTCTCTGTTTTGTGTGTTATTGTTTGTCATGTGGGTTCGTTCAGTTGTGCTCTGGTAAATTGTGTTTTTCCTTGGAACATTTCTTATATATATATATATATATATATATATATATATATATATATATTTATTTATTTATTTTAAATTTAATTTTACCCCCTTTTCTCCACAATTTTCGTGGTATCCAATCGCTAGTAATTACTATCTTGTCTCATCGCTACAACTCCCGTACGGGCTCGGGAGAGACGAAGGTCGAAAGGCATGCGTCCTCCGAAGCACAACCCAACCAAGCCGCACTGCTTCTTAACACAGCGCGCCTCCAACCCGGAAGCCAGCTGCACCAATGTGTCGGAGGAAACACCGTGCAACTGGCCCCCTCGGTTAGCGCGCACTGCGCCCAGCCCGCCACAGGAGTCGCTGGAGTGCGATGAGACAAGGATATCCCTACCGGCCAAACCCTCCCTAACCCGGACGACGCTAGGCCAATTGTGCGTCGCCCCACGGACCTCCCGGTCGACAGAGCCTGGGCGCAAACCCAGAGACTCTGGTGGCGCAGCTAGCACTGCGATGCAGTGCCCTAGACCACTGCGCCACCCGGGAGGCCCTCATTTCTTATATTTTGAGTAAATTCGGATTATTACTCATATCTGTGTCCTGCGCCTGACTCCGCATTTTCCCATTCACCAACAACCTCACATGTTCAGGGGCAGAACGACAGATTTTTACCTTATCAGCTCAGGGATTCGATCCAGCAACCTTTCTTTATAAGACAATGATGGTGTTAATAAATATTTACCAGCTTCAACATAACCCTGAAAAGACCTTTAAAGTAGAAGTTTCAGTTTTGTAGAATGAGGAAATGAATCTAACAAGCTATGACTGAAAGAAACAAGAGTTCCCTACTGGTCATGTCTTTTTGATTTAAGCGGGCTAACAACCACTGTCACTGTTCTGCTGCACAACAGTTTGTGCTGACAGCTGAGAGAACAATGCCAGAAAGAGCCATGTTTCCCCCTAACAAACACGGTCAAATAAACAAATATAACGCCTCTTCGCTGTGGGTCAGCTGGAGGGAGGGGGGGGGGGTTCATCCAAGAAATAACACACATGGTTGAAACACACAGAGTGGAGCACGCATCCCATTCCTCCTCTGTGGATCCCTCTTGCATCACTCTCTTCGTACAGCACTCATGCATGGATCCCCGGGGCGAGTTGTAATGGTGTAAAGCTTTGATATGACAGCCCGTATGGCTGAATTTCTAAAGGCGATAAGGCCATTCTGTCCTGCTTCACTAGTCTCAGATATGTCATGGGGCCCAGTGGTGCAGGTAAAATGGCATGAACATGGAGAAGCAGCATCTATATAAAGACTCAGAATGTGTGACGTGTCCTCTGGGTCACATCAATGGAGCCATGAAGCCAACCACACATCTCAGTGATATTTTGAGCGTGATACGATGGTATTTGGACTGCTTGCTTAGTGAAAGGCCAGGACAAAGAGCGAACATGTCTGATCCTGAGCTCTCAGCAGTTTCTATGTGCTGTTGGTGAAGCTGGTTAAATAGACTTGTGCATTCTTTATAAAAACATTTTTTTTTTTTTAAATGGGGCTGTTGATACCACCTTTAGCCTTACCTTTACTCTTCACACAGAGAGACAGGCACATCCTGTTGGTATTAAACATGAAAGCTGATCTCTAGCCATGCTGACATGGTGGAATACCGTTACTGAGTGCCCTCACGCTATCCCGAACGTTAAGCTCTGGATTATTTAATTCAGACTCAAGGAATCAAGTTCTATGCTTTATAAAGATTTAAAAGACCTATCGTTAGAAAATGATTAGTGTATAATAAGGATTCAATAAAAAAGTCATTTTCCAGCAGTGGTTATTCCAAGCAGAATGGAGTACATTTTCCAGCAATTGTGTTAACTGTAGTCTTTCATCCTGGAGATGCAATTTAATGAACAAAGGTTGGGGACGGAGCAGCACATATTTCATGGAGAGGAAGTCCAGTGTAATAGTGAATAAAGCCCCACAGCCCCATCTTACATCAAATATTTCTGTGGGAAACCCTTTGGTTGGTCCTCCTGCATGGGAAGGACCGCATCTGTCAGCAGTGGCCCAGTGGTGCCTGGTCTCCTCTATCCCAGCGACATCTTTCTCCCATTGTTTCCAAAGTGTCCAAAAATAGCCCAGACATTGAGACATTCATAACATCATCTCTGTTGTGAAAATAGAAACATACTGCAGAGAATATAGCGGGAATGATTGTTTGCTGGAAGGGAGGCTGACACTGTTATATGATAGACCTGTGAAACATGGAATGCTCAGCTGAACTGAAGTAAACCTTGGCCATAACCATCAACTAACTGTTTGGGTTATTATCATCCATGATCTCCATTAATTTGAGCAGTATCTTATCTCTTCAAATGTAATGGGGAGATAGCATAACCTTACTGGTTCAGTTACCAATCAACAGTCATTGAAATTCATCATAAGACCCCTGTTGGAATCATTCAGAGTGGATCCCAGTGCATACTGGCTAACCCTTAGTAACCCAGAGCTCCACTGAGGGCTGTCCTTACCTGAGAGGGGCTCCCTTGGCTTCACCTCCTCCACCACCTCCTCTTCCACCACTTCCTCTTCATGAGACGAGTGGTCGGCCATGGACTCCCTCTTCAGCTTACCCAGGCCCACCATCTTCATGAAGGAGAGCCGGCGGCTGGAAGAGTCACCCCCTTCGCTCTCTGAGCACAGCTCCCCGTTGGTCAGGCTTTCCTTGCGAAGGCTCTCCCTGCACTTCCCTGCAAATCTGTGCAGAGAAGAGGTGAAGTTAAGGGTTAAGGGGTTATGTTATAGGAGATGTGGGCTGAGCTCAACATCCTCTACTAAACCACACCTCAACAGCTTTTCTCTACACCTCTCGTACCTAAGTAAGCTTCCCTCTGAGCTCCGTCGGCCCTTCTTCTTCTTCTCTGAGGTGGGGGTGCTTGCAACGGACCCCTGAGGGGAAGGGGTGGCAGTGCCCTTACTGCGGCCTGACATACGGAGCCCCTTGCCCAGCTTGCCCAGAGTCTTCAGCGGGGACACTCCTCGGATGCGTTCCAGGGTGCCCTTGAACGAACTCTTCCCGCCACGTCTCTCCTCGTTCGCTTCGTTCTCATCCTCCTCGTCCTCGAAGGGATTACGGTCTCGTGGCGCGCCCCCGTCCAGGAGTGAGTTCGCCTGAGCCCATTTCTCATTGTCACTGGGCTCCTCAAAGGCGCTGGATTTCAGGTTCAGGCTCATTTTGCGAAGGATCAGCTCACCACGCGTGTTCTCCAACTCCCCGTTCACCCTGCTGCCTCCCTTCAGCCGCGCTGGGAGGTTCTTGAGGATGGGCATGCTTCAACTTGGGGTTTAAACTAAGGAACAGAGAGAGAGAGAGAGAGAGAGAGAGAGAGAGAGGAAGAGATGTGGAATGATTACATGGGACCTCTTCCAAGAGATGCTTCCATTAAATTGGACCTGAATGAAACTGATAGCACAGCATGTCACACATCTTTCTTTGTTCATTTTAGTAGGCTAGCTAATAAGATTTCGTCTGATACAGCTAACGAGGATAGTTACTAAAGTAACTCAAATATACAGTTTAAGATAACAGTCATCTGTTCACCCAATGTTATCGCCCCACCCTTGTGTCAGGTAATGGGAGAGTTCAGATATAGGATGGTTATCAGCAATCATTAATCATCTTTAAAGAGAGAGTCATCTGATAAAACATTAACAGGTAACCTTCTGCCTTACCACCCAAACAGGAATCACCATGGAAACCCCAACCCTGCTTCCGTTTGGGTGGGAAGACAGTTGTGAATAGATGTGCTATGCTATCATAGTCATGTGGCTGAGGTCCAGGATCTGGGCCTATTTTATTAGGTTTCAGATCCTTGTTCTACTTGTTTATGCGCTACAGTCTTTGATGCCCTTTGACCCTTTTCAAGAAAACATGTTTGTCCCTCTTCATGGTCTTCCTGCCACACCGAGCGCCCTGGGATATTTACGGCTGGTGACAAGGGGAAGGGACAACGCTGAATCACTTCCTCCTTATGTGTATGTGTGTGCTCAACAAGCTTTGGGAAAATGAAGGAGACCGCTATTTCCGTGCCCTTATTTTGGGGAAATTGAAAGTGACCTCTGAGAACATTTGAGTGGAAAGTCCTGAATTGATCACTTGAAAACTCAAGAGACCTCTGCTCACCAGTTTACAATGTTCTCCTTCCTACTCCTACTGATACCTGATACAAACATAAAAAGTATTGATTTTGTTCTAATTAATAAAAATTCCTTAATGAATTTTGGTTAAACTATAAACTAAGTCAAACATTATGAATGATACGCTTGGATATAGCATATTCTAAAACACATTCCATATTAGATTTAAAAAATTACTTGATTTATGATGTTTCACAATAACGTGAATGGCTTTACACAAATTATTATGGTCAGGGCATTTTAAATTCCTAAAGAAGACCTATTGTTTTGTAGCTTCCCTAAGTGTTTTAGAATGACAGTGCTTCTGGATGCTTTTTCCATGTGGGTAGCTGGGCATTCAAGGTTTCCATGGACAATCAGAGAGCCAACCTTCAGATAAACCACACTGAGAATATTGTGATATTGTATAGGAGCTTTATACACAGCTCAACTTATTTAGACCAGGTCGCCGGCTTGGAAAAAGACCCACCTGTCTAGAGAGGGGAAGTAACCATGGGGCAAAGGAAACTGCTACGACTGAAACGTACAACTGATGACTGGTTTGTGGCAAGGGATATTATATAACAGTGAACCCTTTCATTTTTGTTTACACAACATGAACTTAGCCTATACAATGGCTATATGAGTCCAGTAGATGTGACCGAATAGGCCTGTACATGAATCTGGTTATAAATGTGTTATTACACACCCTTACTAATGAAGTTAGATCTTGTCCATTTGGTTCCATGTCATGACTTGCAGAAAACGCATATGAGCAAACAACAAGAAGCAAGTGCAACTAGCGGCAGGACAACAAGGAAACAAAAAAGATAGCGAATAGTTCTGCAAAGAAAACGATAGGCCTATCCTTGACCTTTAGTAGTCAACACAAAGCCTCATGAACAATGGCTTTCTCAATTCACAGATATCAACGTGAAACGTGATGTTGACAACCCGAGTTACGTAAGCATGTGGCATTGCAGACAGTTGGTGACACGAGCGACACGGATGTCTGATAAGCTTATGAGAGCGGCTGTAACAAGTGGTCCCGTGGACAGCCCTCCCTGTTGGTTACCCCCTGCTCTCCCACACCTCCTCATCTACTCAGCTACTAAAGCCACACTGCAATTCCTGCTCTAATTATAACCTAATCAGAGCTGCCATTATGAAAGCAGCGGTTAGATCACTGGGGGAGATACGGGGACCACTTTCCCAGACTAACTCCACTTCCTGTCTCGTCCAGGACCAAGTAGCAGACAAAAGGGACAGGTCCCCATTGGTCCCCTCCTCTCCACCTCCCCAACAGGCCAACAGCACAACTCACCAGCCAGGCCAGACATCTCTGTTTCGTTAACACACACTATCGTGGGTCTCATCTCTCTTGACACAGATACACTTAAAAAGCTTGTACATCATGTCCTTCTGGATTGGCTGGATATGTATGATGCCAATGTGTTGTTTTTTAGCCATATCAACAAATAACACTATTTAATCTCATGTCTTGAATAGGCCTACATTCAGGCTTGACCTCCAGCTATTTAACATTTTAGAGACTTAGAAAAAGGCCTAGAATAAGTTTGAACTGTTGAACTGAACACAATAGTGTGTAATTAAAGACTTCACTTGGTCCAAAGTCCCCTCTCTGCAGACATCTTGTCTCTTCAGAAGGGAGAGAGCGGGCATCAGGCTACTGCAGAGAGGCCAGGCCTGCCGTCAAGATGTGTCAGATATGAGGGGCTCCGTTGCGGCTCCATCTGGCCTAAGGCCACTCGCTGATGGCAGTGGTTAGAGGACAGGCCCAATATTGTTGGAAGGGCCCCAAAAACATACGGTCTTGTGTAACTTTCCTTGAGGACAGAAGCTGTTCTGAGAGTGACAGTGTTATGGAGACTGGTGACATGGGTAGGTGAATCCAAGAAAACATATTAGCAGCATAGGAAATACCTGTATGAGTAAGTACGATTACTTTGGAAAGGCTGCTTTTTTTCCTCAATTATTTCCTCATCTATGAGGTCAAATGTTTCAACGTGATTTTGCCCTTCAACGTCCTTGATTGGCCAGATTTCATCTCAATCAAGGCTTCCAATCACAGTGTTGGCTTTGAACAATGAGCTCTAATACCTTGCCAATCATCAGGATCATATTAAAGGATGAAGCAAAGCAGTTCACTATCATATCAGCATTGCTCAGTAGCTGCAACAGTTAACACAATGGCTATGCGTGCCCTACAAGACTTCTGCAAAGATTGTGTTTTTTTACCATGACACTTCTCTTATTTCAACATATTTAGGGCAGTAAATTGTTAACTGACACAGCGCTGGCTGTGAGCAGAGCTAAAGGGGGGGAGGGGGTAGATCTAAGGGGGGGGGTTTCTTTTTCAGGAAGTTTTGGGATTTTGGGTCACAGTCAGCTCATTTAGAGTTCAGTTCTCCTAAGAGTACAGAGGAATACATCATGAATCTCTTGAAAATGCTTGAGTTTATAAAGAGAGTTAATAAATCATATTTATTCGACAAAGGTTTGGCCTGAGTTGTCTCAGAATGAATATGATTTATTAACTGATCAGGTTCATCTCTAACGCAGAACCCTGAACTTGACTCTCTTTAGAAACTCTAGCATTTTCTACAGATTCAGGAATGAGTCACATCCCTCAACTAGCTACAGATTGTAACACCAGATAATGTGTAATCATTGTTCAATTGTCTAGTATTACAATCTGTAGCTAATCCCAGACCAGAGTTGGTCATAGCCTACTGCCACAAAAATATAACACAAATGCTAAAAATCGGAGATGATCTCTGCAAATACCTTTCAATTAAAGACCCCCCAAAATATAGCACTTTATGTTTCATCATACACAACAACACTGAAAACGAATTCATACAATAACAACGTCTAAATGTATCACATTTCCCTAGACATTACTGTTTGTAGGTTAATGCCATTTGTCAATGTCATCAGTGTCAGTCCATTCGTGACAAAATCAAAATGAATATCCAATAACAATCTGAGAAACACACAACAGATTAATCTACTTACATGATTCATGATTAGTCGCTTATTAAAAACATGCACCAAAAATACAAATAAAAGTGAAATCCTTGAGCTAGTCAAAACCAAGATAAGGTCGTCTCGTCAGGTGAGAGACTGCTGCGCTCAGTGCGCTGCGGAAAGTTTCATAAAGCTTCCACCCTTTATTTTCTGTGGGCTGGTTTCTTGACTCCTCGCCTATCGCTGTCACTCGCAGCAGCCGCGTTGGCATCGCGCAAAGGCATTGACAACTGTGCGACTGAAGTCTCCAGAGCTGCTGTTAGAATCAAGTTCCTAAGTTTTATCTTACAGTCTTGTCATGCCACTCTGTCTTTTCCGCGCGTTTCCATTAAAATAGTATACATCCGCGTAATGGAAGAAAAAACATAGATGGGATTCCCCTTGAATTTCCAATTAGGTGCTACAGTGCTACAGTAGGCTACCTGTCACATTATGACCCAGGCTCAGCCAATATCATGAGCTTCTGGCAATCATCCCAACTGATGATTTATTAGGAATGTAGACAGTTTATTCACGAAAGAGATGCAGTACGAAATGTTATGTGTTATGCATTACATTATTGTGTTATGCAAGCCTACCTATTATGACGAGCATTGATGGCAATATTCAATGACGGATATTGTAGGATAGGTGTTGCCATAGAGTTAGAAATTAATCCTAACAGGCTCCCTACACATACTTCTCCAAAAGAAAATGTCCACGAACCTCCACAGGATTGGTGGGTCCCCCGCGGGACAGTTGAGCTAACGTAGGCTAATGTGATTAGCATGAGATTGTAAGTAACAAGAACATTTACCAGGACTGATATTGCCAGAAAGCTTAAATTCTTGTTAAACTAACTGCGCTGTCCAATTTACAGTAGCTATTACAGTGAAAGAATAACATGCAATTGTTTGAGGAGAGTGCACAGTTATGAACTTGAAAATGTATTAATAAACCAATTAGGCACAGTTGGGCAGTCTTGATACAACATTTTGAGCAGAAATGCAATGGTTCATTGGATCAGCCTAAAACTTTGCACATTCACTGCTGCCATCTAGTGGCCAAAATCTAAACTGCGCCTGGGCTGGAATAATACATTATGGCCTTTCTCTTGCATTTCAAAGATGATAGTACTACAAAAAAACACATATTTTATTCTTTGTATTATCTCTTACCAGATCTAATGTGTTATATTCCCCTACATTCATTTAACATTTCCACAACCTTCAAAGTGTTTCCTTTCAAATGGTATCAAGAATATGCATGCCCTTGCTTCAGGTCCTGAGCTACAGGTAGTTAGATTTGGGTATGTCATTTTAGGCGAAAATTGAATAAAACAGACGGATCCTTTAAGACTGAACGTAAAAGTTCACCTTGTGCCTTGTGAAAGAATGGAGCACACCCCTCAACAGGTCAATGCCCTGTCTCTGCCCTTCTCTCTGGCCTCACTGGCCTGTAAGTTGTCCAGAACAAACGGCCTCAGCACGCGCTGAAAGGAAGTCACTCAAATACAAATCAGTTCACTCTCAAAAAGACAATAGGAGTTGTGTACGAGTGCGTCTGGACGGGATACATTTCATTTGTGGCTGCCAATAAGGACGCCATTGTTTGGAGCCGTGTTGGACGAAGCACCCCAGACAACATAAACTCCCGTTTTCCTCGCAATTCTGGCACTCAATATAAACATTGAGAAATCCGTTTGAGCCTGGGAGGCTGAGAGTACGGTAAACAATTGGGTAAAGCTTAGCCGCTGATGTATTGATGCATAAACAAAGGATGGTCCGGAGAGTACCCTTTGAGCCTGGCTGACCTGGAAAACCATCTTAACATTCTACAAGGTTAAGTCATGGGGGCAAGTCAGAGAGTCTAATACACATTCATTACAAATATTTACTCTCCATAGCTGGTGGACACTTTAGAACAGCAATGGTTTCTTCTAAGTGTTTTTTGCACAACACTCACCAAACAAGCATCAACCTTTTAGGGATTTTGACTTTGAAAATGGATGGTGATACTGATTAACCTGGGCTGCCGCCGGACACAGACTCTGAACCGGAATAATTAGTGGCACCACCAGTCACCTTGGCTAAGGCAGTTGGCCTGCAGTTCTGGACAGTTGTGTACTCAGTTACCCCACCTCACATAATGCCAAGTCATGGTGGAATGCCATTATGCATGATAACTTATTTGTCAGGACCAATGAGTTGCACGAAGATACACTACAGCAGGGGTGTCAAACTCATTCCTTGGCGGGCCTGGTGTCTGCGGGTTGAGAGTACTGCATGGATGAGAGTTGGAATGAAAGATATCATCTTTGCCACTTTTCAGCATTCCATTGAGTGAGTCCCCGCACGACCTGTCCCAAACAGACCGAACGAATCAATTACAGAGCAGCGATTGGATCTGTCTGAGTGGAAGCACTGTGAGCACACCACTAGTCAGGTCTGTTCCTGTTGATTGCCATGGGGGTGGCGAGAGGGACAGGAAACATGGCTCCTGGCAGAACATCTAAGGCCTGCCGTGAATACAGAGTGGCTATTTCACTGTGTGCCTTGGCTTCTATATGGAGGAGCCTGCAATTGGAGTGTATTTCAGGCTTTAGGGAACAGGAAAGAGCAACGCATAAGATTGCCTTCTTCATTGTTAAGTGCAACATTCTCTTTCTGTCTCTCCATCCCTTTCTACAAGCTGTCCCCACAGTCCACCTTGGCAGCGTTTCAACGGTTTCGCAACGGCCCCCAGCAGACCTGTTGGTTCATGTTGGATTCTAAAGGGCCAGATGTACTATTATTTTGGTTTTAGATAGTGAGTTATCTTCAGGTCATCTTCCTGACTGCGGAAGATAGGTAACAGAATGAGGGTAGTTCTAGTTGCTCAATACTTTTTTTATAGAAGTTCTACCACTGAGGTTGAGGAATTCCTAAACGAACAAGATTATATAATGTTATTAGAAAAGGGTTCCATCTTTTGTGTTAACTTTCACATTCTCAAACTCTGCATAAATGGGCAGGTAACATTTAGCTACTGATAAGCTATAAGATACTAAAAACAAATCCAATCAGGACATTTTTGTTGTTTGTCGCCATGGTTATGTAACATTCCCCAATGCAGGACCTGTGTGTGGGGTCAACGGGGGGCGCTCCAATCATAGCCTGCATGCATCCTGTACTGATCGCCCCACACGGGCCACAGGAAGCCCCCTCGGAGCACCTCTACCACCCCTCACTGAGTGAAGGGCCCCTATTGAATGCCCTCGGTTCATCAGTCTCAGTGCATCAATCTGTCCCCTGTCCCACTCAAACACACACAGCCAACAGCACAGGAGGAATTAAGGTTATCCTTTATTTGCGCTGACTGCAGTAAGTAGCATCCTGGTGCTTCACGATTCACCCATCTGGGGAGCGGATAGACGTCAAACTCGTTCCCTGACCCGAAGAGGTTCAGAGTGTTCTAATTCAGGTGGACGGAGGAGGAAGGTAGCCAGCCTATCACTCAGCAGGCGAGTCATTTGTAATGTAGACTGTAGGAATAAGAGGATAAAAAAGGATCTCACAGAACAATTTTTTGTCACCAAAGGGTGTGCTGTAATGGCTTGGTGACAAACATAATTATGTACAGTATACTCCCACACATCCCATGTTTCTCTCTCTGCCTCAGTTTTTCCTTCCTGAGTTCAACTCTTTTGTAATCATGACATTGGTTCCGCTGACCTTGGCAACATGGCCATGATGTCCTTAGTTTGGCAGGCCTTATTGTTGACAATTAAGTTGCTCTTTGTTTGTCACGTTTGTATTGCTTGCTTTTGTTTACGGGTCATAGTACACTGTGAACATAGAAAGACTCATAAGACCATGATTGTGTATTGAAACCATGAAAAGTAATGCCTCTAAGCTGGGATCTGGTGTTCGGAGCGTGCTGGAATGTAAACCCAATGTACAGTCAAAAGTTTGGACACACCCACTCATTCATGAGTTTTTCTTTATTTTTACTATTTTCTACATTGTAGAATAATAGTGAAGATATCAAAACTATGAAATAACACATATGGAATCATGTAGTAACCAAAAAAGTGTGAAACAAATCTAAATATATTTTATATTTGAGATTCTTCAAAGTAGCCACCCTTTGCATTGATGACAGCTTTGCACTCTCCTTCAAGTTGGTGGTGTCACGTCCTGACCATAGTTCTTATTTGTTTTGCTTGTTTAGTGTTGGTCAGGACGTGAGCTGGGTTCGAATTCTATGTTGTGTGTCTAGTTTGTCTGTTTCTGTGTCCAGCCTAATATGGTTCTCAATCAGAGACAGCTGTCGATCGTTGTCCCTGATTGAGAATCATATATAGGTGGCTTGTTTTGTGTTGGGGATTGTGGGTGGTTGTTTCCTGTCTTTGTGTTTTGTCTGCACCAGCTAGGACTGTGACGGTTAGTTTGTTTTGTCATTTTGTATAGTGTCTTGTTTTCTGATAATTAAATAATGGAAAGTTACCACGCTGCACATTGGTCCTCAGATCCTTCTCGCCTCTCCTCGTCTGAGGAGGAGGACGACTTAGACTGCCGTTACAGGTGGCAGCTCAGTTGCCACTAGTTTTGGCGTTACAAAGCAATTCATTTTAACGGTGTAGCTATCCACTTAACACACTTTATCGTCTGAAAACATTGTATTATCTCTCATAAGGTATTGTGACTGCTATATCTCCTGCATTACTGTACTGACTACAACATTATGTTAGATCACACCATGTAGCATCATTTAGGATAGACATAAACTTTTACATGGTAAGTTTTGAAGTACTGGTCAGATCGTTCAATGTTGAAATCTTTAGTGGGAACAGGTCTTGTTCCCTTGAACTGTCCTAACTTTAATTGTCTAGGTCTACCTGTGCCCACAGTTGTATTAAGGAGTGATTAATGGGGGCCTTGGTTGCATGGTTCTTCACTATGAGACATCTCACAAGAAGGCTTGTACCGGCCACTGTACATGGGCTTATATTAAGCTACTGTTCATATGTTGCATCTGTCATGACGTTGCCCTCGTTGGGTACAGCAAGCCCCATCCCCCTCTCCCTGCCTCTCCCTGCCCCCTACAACTAGGCTGCTGTGGTCAGTGAGGTCGTAAATTCCCAGGGAAGACCCTGCCTCATGGCCACACAGTATAGAGATAGAGTGAAGTTTCATAGAGAACAAAGCAATTTCTTCCACCTCACAGAACTTGAGGTCCGAACAACGTTTACGTTCCGGAGAAGGTATAAAAGATCGGTGAAGAATCCAGCTACGAACTGGTACAGCTACGAACTTTGTTACAACTTGGGGAAGCTCATGGGAGACGGTGCGGCCACATTACCATAACGCTGTTTATATAATAGCCTCAGATATGAGGTTTACATCTAATTGTTGTATAAGATGAGTGAGTATGATACTGTTTGTAAAATTGTGTAATGTGATTTTGGACTGTTTAATGAAGGAAACTCCAATTAACTTTTGAGTTGAACTAAATCAGAGGACCGCCCATGAACCCAGTTAGGGTCAGGCATCGTGGGATAGCCCCTTTTCTGCAATTCCGAATAAAACCCCAATCTTGAGAATTCCTCAAGTAGACCAGCTTACCTCGATAACGAGATGGCCAAGGTTTGAGACCAGACTGCTGAATCTTTTAACCATACCACGTGGTTAAACTCTTAGACTATCGATACCGACAGAATAAGAACAAGTCTTTGATATTAATTACTAGTCTGCAGCTAGGAATTCGGGTATCATTGAACGCGAAGAACGACAACCGCCGAAACCTCCATTCTATAAGGAAATGAATGAATGTCACTCTGAACAATCCATCCTAACCACGAGAGAGAGAGAGACTATCTGACCACTGTGACTGATAGAAAACTGAGGAAAACATTGACTAGGTACAGACTCAGTGAGCACCGTCTGGCTATAGAGACCGGTCATCACAGACAAACCTGGCTGCCCAGAGAGGACAGGCTGTGCTCACTCTGCTCCAGAGGAGAGGTAGAGACAGAGGTGCATTTCCTACTACAATGTGACAAATACTCAGACCTAAGAGCATATTTCTTTCCCAAAATTATAACTCAATACAAAGAATTTGAAACTATAAAAGATGAAGAAAAAATCTAATATTTATTGGGTGAAAAGCCAAAATGTGCAGTTTTGGCAGCCAAATATGTGTCCTCCTGCCACAACCTGAGGGACAGCCAGTGAAAAATGCAAAGTAATATTGATAATATTTCCCATTTAGCTTAGTTTTGTTTTGTCTTTCATACCAGGTCATATGTCTTCTCAAGTCATATTGACACTGGTCTACTACTGTTGCTTTAATTTATTGTTGTTCTGATTAATATTGTTGTTGTAGTTGTTGTTAATGGTAATCCCATGTCCACTACTACTGTTATTATTGCTGTTGGTCCCACCATTTATTTATATATAAATATATATATATTTTGTATATATATACATATATATTTGATTTTTATTTTTCGATATGTATACTTTGACAATGTAAGTAATAACGAACTTACCATGTCAATAAAGTCAATTGAATTGAGAGAGAGAGAGAGATACATTTACGACATTTAGCAGACGCTCTTATCCAGAGCGACTTACAAATTTGAAAGTTCATAGATATTCATACTGGTCTCTCTGGTCCCGTGTGGCTCAGTTGGAAGAGCATGGTGCTTGCAACGCCAGTGTTGTGGGTTCAATCCCCACGGGGGGTGGGGATTGAACCCACAACACTGGCGTTGCAAGCACCATGCTCTTCCAACTGAGCCACACGGGACCAGAGAGAGGAGAGAGGACGGAAACTCTCCAACAGAAACTAACTTTTCAACAGTGATCAAGACGACACACTGAGCGTAAATATATATATTGATTGCAGTTGTTCCTGGATGAGTGAGCGTTCATGTGCAAAGGATTAGCATTTCAATTGTTATAATTATCAGCTCTGTAGTGACTTCTCAGCTGACCCCCACTCCTCGTTTAGTCCACCAAGCCGCCATGCCGGTTTAGCCCACTAGGGCACATTCCCCTATAATTTCTTGTAACCATATTTACTTTGTTTGTTTGTGTGTGCATTTCTGTGAATTACTTAGTTAGTAAATAAATGATTTAAGACAATTGATGTATGGATGACTCATTGTGAAGACTGGGTTCGTGCAGATAACCAACAATTTACGACGTTTGGAATGAGACTAACGTGAGGTAAAGTAAATAATTCATTAATCAGAAGACTATTGATCAGATATGAAAATATCTGAAAGGTTATATTAGGAAATTATAACTTTGTAATCTGAATATTTTCCTTGGTGCCCCGACTTCATAGTTAATTACAATTACATGATTAATCAGTTTAATCGCGTAATACTGATTACAGAGAATCTTTGATAAAAACTAAAAGTCTTAATTTAATGATAGTAAAGACACGGCACATCTTTAGACTTTGTCATTGTCGCTCTAATGTTTATAGAAAAAGTTATTGAGATTTTCCTGTGACTGTGCGTGCATCACGAACATGCAGGGATAAACAATACAGACAACAGAGATTCCCTGAAGGCCACTCAGATAACCATCAGTGACTCATCAGATTGCTACTCCCTCAACACTGGACATGTGGTCAGCGGTCAGTGTAATTCAAATGTGCTACACCGCATCAAACAAGGCTTTTTTTTTTTTTTGAAACATTGATTAAAACGGCACCGAAGTCAGAGCTTCACCCACGAAGTTCTGTTTTAAAAAAGTACAATGTACTCTTCACATTTCATCCATAAAACATGATAAAAACAGCCAACAGATGAACAGCTGTGGATAGTCCACTATGTGGGCTGTTTCTAGAAGGACTAAAGTTAAGCAAATCTGCTCTGTATGTACAGTGCATTCAGAAGGTCATCAGACCCCTTTACTTTTCCACATTTTGTTATGTTACAGCCTTATTCTAAAATTGATTCAATTGTTTTTTTCCCCTCATCAATCTACACACAATACCCCATAATGACAAAGCAAAAACAGGCTTTTAGAAATTATTGCAAATTTAATTAAAATACTTTGTACTTTGTTGAAGTACTCAAGTACTCAGTACTTTGTTGAAGCACCTTTGGCAGCGATTACAGCTTGGGTATGACGCTACAAGCTTGGCACACCTGTATTTGGCTGTGTGCTTAGAGTTGTTGTCCTATTGGAAGGTGAACCCTATTAGATGTTCCAGAGCCCCAGTCTGAGGTCCATCAAGGATCTCTCTGTACTTTGCTCCATTCATCTTTTCAGAGTGACCATCGGGTTCTTGGTGACCTCCCTGACCAAGGCGTTTCTCCCCCAATTGCTCAGCTCTAGGAAGAGTTTTGGTGGTTCCAAACTTCTTCCATTTAAGAATGATGGAGGCCACTGTGTTCTTGGGGACCTTCAAAGCTGCAGACATTTTTTGGTACCCTTCCCCAGATCTGTGCTTCGACACAATCCTGTATCGGTGCTCTACTGACAATCCCTTTGACCTCATTCATGGCTTGGTATTTGCTCTGACATGCACTGTCAACTGTGGAACCTTATATAGAGAGGTGTATAAATGAGCAAACATTACGAAAAGCCTGTTTTCAATTTGTCTTTATGGGGTATTGTGTGTAGACTGATGAGGATGTTTTATTTTATTTAATCCATTTTAGAATAAGATTGTAACATAACAAAATGTGGAAAAAGGGAAAGGGTCTGAATACTTTCCGAAATGCACTGTATATTCATGTAGTTATCTATGTATGGCTTTTCCTGATCCACAAGGCTTTGGAGCCCTGTCTGTATTATAAGTGCTGCAATACATGCTAACAAAATACTGATCTTGGCAGAAGTTGTATTTAAATTATGTTTTTATATAGGCCCTAGTAGAGACACAACAGCAGACACATAAATATTCCATAAAGACTATACATGAAACAACAGTGATATACTGTATGACTCTGAAGAAAGCAAACAGAACGTTATCCACTGAATACTGCCGCTCTCTGGTCTCTCATTGGTCTCCGCTCTGACCAATACGGAACCAAAGCCCTGCTCTCTATGAGTGGGTGAGGACACATGCTTCTGAGGGGAACTCTGACTGTAGCCAAACCAAATCAGGGGCACCTGGACAACATGAAACTGAGATGAAAAGTCTTAAATGGCTTCACCCGGACCCAGAGTCCAGCTCTTACCTTGTTATGCTGTTAAGAAGAAGATCCCTGTGGTTCTCACAGCAGTGGCATCCCTGGCCACACGAGCAATGTAGCTGGTCGAAGTGGGTGTGTGAGTGGCTGTGTCCTCGTAGGTCCGACAGCTCAGAAGTAATGCCTGCTTCTCTGTTCCAGAGGCTCGTCTGGACTCCAGGGCTGGCGTTGGCCATTTCCTGGCTATAGCGCAAGATGCTTTTTCCTGAGGAAGCGGGCCATCCCATTTTTGCCCCCCCATCCCTGCCTCCTCCTCCACAGCGAGCTACAGGCCCCTCAGGGAGAGAGGCTGATTATACTAATTGCCTTTAGATGCCTTTGGAGGGGGGGTTATTGTGGCTAGACTTTCATTTAGTTTATTAATTTGCTTGTTTGTTTTAGACCCATATGTATATTGAATCCCCCCACCTCATAGAGATGATCTATTTTAAGTAATCTACTATAGGCAACCCCCTATGCCCTATCCACCGGATCTAGGATTTGTTTTGGAGTATTCTCCCATTACCTAGTTGTTTTGAACTTTGTTTATGAACGTATTCTGCAATGAACACACCTACACACGGATGTGGTCATAGAGTTCATGTGTACGCTCTTTGTTTGAGGCCCATGTTTGTTTATGTGCTTTGAGCATCTGTGAGACTTTGGGATGTATTGATGCTGTGGAACAATGCACTTGGAATTCTAACCCTTTACTGTATACTGTTTGTCCAGCCTACTTAATAGCCTTAGTCTTTTGGATCATGAATTGTCAACCTTTTGAGTAGTGTAAAAAATGTTTTGGGGATTTCCTCTCATTTTAACATTCTGTCATAAAGAGCACATGTTCAACTTCATAAAAAGTGTTTTCCCATCTCAAGAGGTTACATTTAGTACTATAGTGAATGCCTATTAAGTAACAGGGTTGATGATTTCATCTTAAAACAGAGGTAAATCCCCTTGTGATGGGGGGGAATGGAAGTTTGTTGTGCGCAACAGGGAGAGGCGATTGAAATTAAGCGTAACAATTTTTATTTTATTATTTATTTTGACATTTACAGCCTGTCTAACTACGGGTAACAGGGTTGACATCTTATGTTCGACCCGCTCATTTCCCCACCACAAAACACCAGAACATAGCCAAAAATAGTAGAACCAGCTCACCTGCTTTTACTCTATGTTTGACTAAATGTTCAATGTTTGGTTAGATGTTCAATGTTTATTTTGAGAGAAAAGAATATTTGAAAAGGAATAGTTTCACCACATAAAAACGAGAGTTCAGTTCACGTTACAGGGTTGACTTTCAAATGAGGTAGACATAAATTATTCACTAATCACATTAAAGAAATCATCATTTTCAGAAATGACTTTGACTTTGTCAAAGCAACAAAATACAATGATGTGAAAACTTGGGAGAAATTTGCAGATTAAGTGGGTTAAAATCTTCCTAGAAGTCACAGAGGGTGCAAGGAGGGACATGTCAAAATGCTGAATTTTGACACTTTAGCAAGTCTCAATTAAAAAAAATCAAATTTTAAATAGCAATAATGTATGTAGTCTGTATTAAAGGGGCATTTATTAATATAACCGGCTTTTAAAATGCAATAGTTGTGGACAATTTCTACTTCAAATATCAAAGGGACGCAGAAGGCAATCATTTTGTGGAACGACCCTTACAAGGTCTAAATGCATACGCATAACAAACCATCATGTCAACGGGGAAAGTTCACTTCACAAGTCCATCTGATTCCATGATCATGACACACGAAGACATTTCGAAATGTGCACCTTTCAGACCAGAAGTCCTTAACGCCGGGTGGAATTTGTCATGTTTACTTCACAAACATAGACAAAGGTGTGTTGAGCCTGGTTGGTCTGTGTCTGGGGGAACAGCGGAGCTTCAGCAACAAACAGGCATATACATACACAGAGCGTTTTTTGAGCAACGGAAAATTCCACAGAAAATTGTTAAATTGAGGCTAATGTCCGTAGCATGATGCTGAGCTAAAAAGAGATGCCCCATGATGTACTACAGTACCCATAATGCTCTGTAAGCGGTTGTATCTTACTAAAGACGTTCCTGAAGCTGACTCTATGGTGTCCTTAATATAATGAAAGGAAATGTTGACTTGTGTTCTCCTGCCATCTACAGGTTATTCCAATGAACCATGACAGTCTGTCAGATTAGATAGTATTGGATTGGTTTGAGCAATAGTTCATACTGTATGATTGCTATGATAAAGTTATGGGTGCTTGAAAAATCTGACCCGTCTCTGATATTACATGCATCCTCAGGCTGACACTTCAGTTAGCATCATAGGCTTCTATCTATCTACCTACCCTCAGTCACACCCTAGCAATCTATTTACAATGTTAGTAAATGGGTTGACCCCTATGGGATTAAATAAACACCCTGTTTGTCAAATGCGTGTAGAGTACTGTCATGCCAAAATGTAATGTTGTAAATTATTCAGTACATTTAGCCAGAAGAGGGCGCTGTTTATCCATACGACTCATAGCGTAATTATTATTATTTTTTAAACACGGGCCTTCTCTATGGTACAGCAGCATGTAAATACAGCCTTTAATCTATAAAACACTATGTTGGTAATGATTCAAAGTTACTCTAGGAAACATTGAATTCAAAATGTATTTAAACCAATACAACCAACCGAGATCTACACATTTACAAACCGTGTTGAAGTTTTTAAACATTAGGAAACATTTGTGTACCTGAGGTGGCACATAGGAGTACAGTAAAGCAGTTGGGTTTCTATCCTTCAGCTGACTGAAAATCCTCTACAGATATACAATTTGGTAAGAAATAAATGACCTGGTGTTCCTGACAGCTTAAATGTTATCTTAAATTATTCTTAATAGCAATCGAAATCAAAACCAAATCGAAACCATCTTTGAGTGGCAGTTGACAACCTACCAAGCCATATTGCTTGGTCTTCATAAAAAATATCCTTTGTATTATTATCTATATGGTCATTCAAATCATTGGGAATATCACAACAATATTTCTCCCCTTTTTAATATATATATTTTTTTTCAGTTGACCTCATGAGCTATTGTCTCTTCTGTTACTGGATGCAGTTTGAAAATATGGTAGACCTGCTTATAGCGAGGAACCGTTGACTAACCCATTGGGGTATATGAAGAGCTCTATAGAGTCTTTATTACCTTCAGACTGACATTGGCATCTACAGTACATTGCTGGACTCTTTGGTTCTGGTTTATGAGCTAAACAGAATCAGAGGTGCATCTCACAACATAAGACCCACTGACCAACAGTCGATACCCTAATGAGTTTCCCAATAAAAGCAATTCAAGGAAACACAGAACACAAGTAGCGATCCAACAGAGAGCAGCATATTTCAGACACGGAGTTGACAAAAATAAAACTGAATTCATTTGACATCGTAGAGGTACAAATGTTGCAGAGACTGCCTGTGCATTGTGGTTGTGTGTGTGTGTGGACAGAAGATAAGGTGTCTGCAAAGTTTGTTATAAGTTGTCACATCTGGCTAGCTGTTTGATGTGTAGAGCACAGTGTGTAGAGCACAGTGTAAAGACCAGCAAGACCCCATGTTTTTCAGATGAGGTCCGTGGCATCAGGCTGAGGAACGGGGAGTCGGGCTCTGGGGTTGAAGGGTAACATAACAGGGCCTTCAGATCACCTCTCGGTCTGCAGAGTTTTGCCGGTTGGGGAAGATGTGTAGCTGGGGTTGTTCGATGCCATTGTTGTGGAGGTCCTCCTGTTTCTGCAGCCCATGGAGTTTCAACACCAGCTCCTTGATGAAAACCTGTGTGTGCAGGGGAAAAGGGCAGTCGGTCAACATACGAAACATGCTCGGAATGGATACAGTGAAAGGCAGTGACACACAGCGTTGGTAACGTTGAAGACTTCAGTGAAACAACAAGGAAACATGTTTCAGAGAGATCACTTAATTTCGTGTGTATGATATCAATGTGTGTGTGTGTGTGTGTGGGGGGGGGGGGGGGGGGGGGGGGGTCAACATAGTGTTACTCAACCTGTCTGTTGACAGACTGACTACGAAGGATACAGGGACAGTGTGAGAGAAAGACCTCGCATATGAGGGACAAGACTAGCATTGTCAGCTACTATGTGGAGTCATCATTGGCTACTTCTGTTCCTGAGAGAAAGAGCGAGGTGATGATCGAGAGAGGGAGAAAGGCAATGATGTAGTACTTGAGTTTAAGACTTGGACTCAAGTCACAATTTTCATGAATTGTGACTCAACTCAGACTTGACCAGTGGTGATTGGTCCTTCTATAATGACATCATAACCCTGTTCTCTGATTGGTCCCTTCATAATGACTAGGGTTGAAAAATTCCAGTAACGTTCAATAAATTACCTGGTTTCCTCAAAATCCCAGGTTGGAGGATTTCCCAAAATCAGGAGGGAATAAGAAAAAAAATCCAGAATCCTTCAACCAGGACAGTTTTGCAACCTTTATGGTCATGGTCATAACCCTGTTCTCTGATTGGTCCCTTAATAATGACTTCGTAATCCTGTAATCTGACTGGCCCCTTCATAATGATATAGCCCTAACTGCTCTCTGATTGGGTCCCTTCACCATGACATCATTCTGTATAGTCAGTCTATGGACATAAATGGCATAAAATACTACCCAAAACAATCTTAAAAACACATGGTTAGATATTCCTCTTTTATATAGATTACCTCACTTACCTCTGTGTTATTGCACGTGAGAAACATTTCCTGGAAAAAAATCCCCAGACCAAATAAGATTTTAGTTCATCTGGCCAGCCTGCTGCTGAAACAATATATTTAAAATAGCAACCAAATATACAGCTATTACTGTTATTCCCACAATCAAAACAGTACAACTTGTTCACACAGCTTTTAATGGATAAAATGATCAAGTCCACAGATGATTTTGCTAGTGAGTAGTACAGTTCACCTGGAGCCTGTGCGTTCTCTCCTCGTCACTCTTCAGGTCTAACAGCTCGTCAATGTTCACCTCCTCTGGCATCTCCTCCTCCTGGGGACACAAGGTGACCGAGTGTCAGTCAAACTGTCCACCCATCTGTAGGCATCCTCCACTACACTCCACCCAGGGCAGTATCCTAACATACAACATCACATACCCCATATGAAAAGGGACAGGCTCAGATACAAGCATATAACATACGTCAGTCGCAAAAAAAGGACAAATCAGGTCTTGCCATGTTCTGAGTTGCGTGTGTCTTACAGACACAGAGGAAGAGCTGTGCGTGTTTTTAGCGTGCAACACACAGATTTTCCACAGACCCTGAAGCACTGCAGTGTGTGTGTGTGTGTGTGCGTCCATGGTGGCTGTTGAGTCAACATATGCATGATGCAGGATGGTGATGCGTGGGCTGGCAATTAAGGGCTAGGGATGATTGGGGGGGTGAACTACACTGGTGGCCTGCTGGAGGTCATTTTGCAGGGCTCTGGCAGTGCACCTCCTTGCACAAAGGCGGAGGTAGCGGTCCTGCTGCTGGGTTGTTGCCCTCCTACGGCCTCCTCCACGTCTCCTGATGTACTGGCCTGTCTCCTGGTAGCGCCTCCATGCTCTAGACACTACGCTGACAGACACAGCAAACCTTTTTGCCACAGCTCGCATTGATGTGCCATCCTGGATGAACTGCACTACCTGAGCCACTTGTGTGGGTTGTAGACTCCGTCTCATGCTACCACTAGAGTGAGAGCACCGCCAGCATTCAAAAGTGACCAAAACATCAGCCAGGAAGCATAGGAACTGAGAAGTGGTCTGTGGTCACCACCTGCAGAATCACTCCTTTTTTGGGGGTGTCTTGCTAATTGCCTATAATTTCCACCTTTTGTCTATTCCATTTGCACAACAGCATGTGAAATGTATTGTCAATCAGTGTTGCTTCCTAAGTGGACAGTTTGATTTCACAGAAGTGTGATTGACTTGGAGTTACATTGTGTTGTTTAAGTGTTCCCTTTATTTTTTGAGCAGTGTATTATTTAGATGGCTGTGCCGTCTTGGAATCGGTCAAGTGCCCCCATAATCTTAGGATTTAGTTTCAGTAGGAACACTGCATGTGAGGAAATGCCTTTGAGGAGAAGGGAGAGGAGAGAGAGGAGAAAGGAAGAAGGGGGGAACGAATGAACCAGGCTACTACTAGTCTAGGTATGCTGCAAGGACGGAAGCCACCACCAATGCCAGACATTCTCCATCACAGATAATGAATACTATGCTTTCTCACGGCCTCCTAAAATTGGTCATACTCAGTGCCTTCAGCTCCCCCCAAGTCTCAGAGAAAAGCAGAGACTATTTCTATAACAGTCTATGCACTTAATGATCTGTGACAATGTCCCAAATGAAGTAACTACACTGAAAAAATATATTTTTTAAACACAACAAGCAACAACTTCAAAGATTTTACTCAGTTATTTATTTTTAATTTTTTTTAAAATCTATTAAAATGAATTCAGTAGGCCATAATCTATGGATTTCACATGACTGGAAATACAGATACTGTATGCATCTGTTGGTCACAAATACAGTACCTTTAAAAAAAAGGTAGGGGCGTGGATCATGGTGTGACCACCATGTCTCATGCAGCGCGACATCTCCTTCGCATAGAGTTGATCAGGCTGTTGATTGTGGCCTAATGAATGCTGTCCCACTCTTCAACGGCTGTGTGAAGTTGCTGGATATTGGCATGAACTGGAATACGCTGTCATACACATTGATCCAGAGCATCCCAAACATGCTCAATGGGTAACATGTCTCGTGAGTATGCAGGCCACGAAGAATTGGGACATTTTCCAGCTTCCAGGAACTGTGTACAGATCCTTGCAACATGGGGCCGTGCATTATCATGCCGAAACAAGAGGTGATGGCGGCAGATGAATGGCACGACAGGATCTCGTTTACACTGCATCTCTGTGCATTCAAATTGCCATCAGAAAAATGCAAATGTGTTCATTGTCCATAGTTTGCCTGCCGATAGCATAACCCCACCACCACCACGGGGCACTCTGTTTACAACGTTGACATCAGCAAACTGTTCACCCACATGACGCTATACACGCCATCTGCCCGGGACAGTTGAAACCGTGAGGAGCACACTTCTCCAGAGTGCCAGTGGCCATCGAAGGTAAGTATTTTCCCACTGAAGACGGTTACGATGCCAAACTGCAGTCAGGTCAAGACCCTGGTAAGGATGAGCACGCAGATGAGCGTCCCTGAGACAAATTTTTGTCACAAACTGTCAGAAACTCTTTGGTTGTGTAAACCCACAGTTTCATCAGCTGTCCAGGTGGCTGGTCTCAGCTGATCCCGCAGGTGAAGCCAGATGGAGGTTCTGGTCTGGCATGGTTACATGTGGTCTGCAGTTGTGAGGCCGATTGGATGTACTGCCAAATTCTCTAAAAGGACATCGAAGGCAAAGTGGCCTTTTATTGTACCCAGCACAAGGTGCATCTGCGTAATGATGCTGTCTATGCTGTTTAATCAACTTCTTGATATGCCACACCTGTCAGGTGGATGGATTATCTTGGCAAATGAGAAATGTTCACTAACAGGGATTTAAACAAATTTGGAACATTTCTGGGATCTTTTATTTCAGTTCATGACACATGGGACCAACACTTTACATGTTGCGTTTATATTTTTGTTTGGTATAAGATGTAGTCGCCCCGAACACACCCCGTTTTCAAACTGCTTCTCTCATTCTGAACAGGAAAACATTCCACAGTGGCTTCTGGCCAAACGTCTCATGGTGAGATTCCACCTTATTTATTTTCCCCTTGGGGCAAGTCTGCTCATTGGCACAAACAGCAGATTCAAAGGGAATTATTCATGATGTGCTGCTATCAACATAGTGAGCCAAAAATGAACCCTGATCGTTTTTTTATTGCCCTTTTTGGTAATGCAGAGATTCTTTGAATAACATATGGAAATTGATGAAGACTGCAAATATCACTTTAGACTAGATGGGAGGCTGTTTTCAGAACCTAATCATCAACCACAGTACACAACAAAGACGCGCGCAGGTGACATGTTGACTAGTGACACTCATGCAACAGGCCATAGGAGAGTTCAGTCTGACCTGAATGCTCAGCCGTAAGGCTAACCAGCCCCGTTGGGTCTGTCTGTGGGTGCCGTCGGGGCGGAGGGACTTAGTGATTCGGATACCGGTAGTGTAAAGGTCCGTCCAGGCAGATCCAAGCAGTCCCTTCCTACCCAGGCATCCCTGACCTTTCTTTCAACTCCAAATGCCAATGAAATACTGTCTCGTTCTGCCCACACACACACAGGCATATATAAAAAATAGTCACGTGAGCAAGTCCACAATCACTCTCATAACACACAGACAATGTAATACATGGTGTTGTAATATAAATATGCAACAAAACGCCACGTGCATACCAGCAGATCTATTCCGTAATCTGGCAGGAGCTGGTAAAGAAAATCTGAATTCAAACACTAACATCAAAAATGATTATTGTAATGCTCAACTCATGCTGGGGATAATGAGGCTCAGTAAGCAGCTAAAAATCACATTCCTGGCAGGGTTGAGTAAACACAGCCTCCATCGTGAGACAAACATGATGACTCAGGCCTGTCAGGATGCGTTAAGTCACTTCAGGCTGATGCAATGCTTTAAAAAAAAAAACGATTTAAAAAAAGAAAAAATGGGATTCAACTGCTTTCATTGTCCATGTCTGGATTTCACATTATGCTTAGACCAAATTAGTTTTCTGTGAGGGGATGTGTGATATCAGGTGGGCTAATGTGTACCATCCCTTTTCCTATCATACTTGTGCAGGAGGCTAATAGTAAAGGTGAGCAGACAGGTGCAGATACAGCCCTCTTATGTAAAAAAAAAAGAAAGAACAAAAGGGCACTTTTGTTTGGTGGCATAATATATTTTGTCTCCGTTCTCTCGTAACTTTGAATGCAACGAATTGGCCATCAAAGTAGACCATTTCTCAAACATATTGCTGCACTCTTCCTGCATACACTAGTGCGAAATTAATTCCACCAGTAGGTTTAAAGCAAAGACTAGTTCGCGAGCATAAATAACTGATTTGCGATGATCTGACGATATAGCCCACCCCAGTATATTTAGCAGTCGTTGATTTCCAGCAACGATAATTTTAACAAACTCCCTTTCATTTGTGGTTTTAGTTTAGCCTGCACTGTGTGATGACTGTGTTTTTAGCAGAACATTAAGGCCTGTTAAAAAACTAAAATTGGCTAAAGGGGCAGTACAATTCTATGAACGCAATTAAAAAGGTGAGAATGTAACACCAGCAATAATATCATGTATAGGTGGTACTTTGAAATGAGTATGGCTGGGCCCTCACTCCTCTGTAGCAGAGACAGAAAGAAAATGGGAGCGAGTCATTCCACCCAGTTTCACATCAGTCGAGGGCTCGAAAGGCAGCAATTTAGTCCACATCACTTCCAGGCCAGTGGGTTGAGGGTAATGTGTTTTTTGTTTGCTTGGGTACTCTGGGTGTAATGTAGTCCACTGGTCCCTGTGTCAGTGTCCAGCTGTGCACCTGTGTCCATGTGTGTGTGTAATGTTTTCCATAGCCAACACCCTGATACAGTAAGTGGTCTGTCCCACACTGGTGACAAAAGGAATCTGGGTCAAAATACCCTGTCAGGTTGAACTGAAGACTAATGTAAAGTAAATGCATTTATAAAGGGAAGCGACCACACTTTAAAAATGCACATTAATTTCCATAATCCATTGAGGTGGAAGGTCATAATTTATAAAATAATTTAAACCAATCAAAATACAAATTAAACATTCAGCCTCAATACATTTCACTGATGAGCCATTATACTGCACTGACACAAATGTCTCATCGTTAAAGTCATTGTTGTGGGTCAGTTTGTGTACACCATGTTAACCCTCAAGTGTTGGGTTTCCTTTGGAGCCTGCAGTATTGACAGACGCTTATCTGGCTTGACTCAAGTTTCCAAACCACCATTTCCTCCAACCCCTTTCATTCTACCATTGCATATCCTGTAACAGGCCGACTGCTAAATGCAGACCCACTACAATATCCATTTACCCCTAATACAGTACATTAGCATGTCATTTCCAGATTCATGATTGTTCTTCTCCGTTTAATATTCATATCCTCGTTACTGCCTGTATGACATGCCATTACACGTTTCCTCTCTTCTACCGTTTCTCACACCTTGTCTGTCTAGGCCATCCCCTGCTGTCACATCCTAACAAGTCATTCCTATTCAAAACATCAGCATAACTAGTTTGCACCAGGTGCGTTCCCACAGTTACTTACTGCTACAGCAGATAGATTCTACACCTGCATCGCTTGCTGTTTGGAGTTTTAGGCTGGGTTTCTGTACAGCACTTTGAGATATCAGCTGATGTAAGAAGGGCTTTATAAATCAATGTGATTAATATGATCTAGCACTGGGGTGCGAAACCTGCAAACACTCGTCCCGCCGTGGAATGAGTTTGACAGGTGATCTAGTATTAATTACAACAATATTAGCATGTGGTCAGAGCACTGGCAAAATGTATCAGTCAAAAAATTGACGGTTTAGCGCCGTCAGTGAAATCATGGTTATTGATTGGGTGGGTGACTTCATTTCCAAGTAAAAACCATAATGGTAGAGATATATGAACGGCACGGATTTCCAAGAGGTTCTCTCTACACCAGGAAATGGGCCTGTTCCTCACGAGATTGTTGACTGTTTCATCTACATAGGCATGCAAATTAAATGCATTTCCATTAGATTATTCATTTATCACTAAATTGTGGACAGCTGTTCTGGTTCAAGACATACACAATTATGTGATTTAGATATTTGATGAGTCTTATGAGATTAAGTTCCATGTCGTCGACAAATTGCATTCGTCGGGGAACCAGCTGTTATAGATCAGTTACAATAGATGTTTCACATCCATTAGATATTCATTGTTCCTACAAAAGTAAACAATTGCACTCTAAAAACCTTAGTTTGCCGATGCTTTTCTCTCCCAGTTTGCAGTGGTAAATTGCATAACAACTGGCTGTCACATCTGTGTGGCTTAGTGGGCAGTGACGACTCAATAGAATGGTTATAAATGGCTGGGTGTAGGGGTGGGACTAAAAGTGAATAGACCTCGAGCCTCGCAGATAGCAGAACACTGCGGGGGTCTTAATCTGGGCCTCCGATTGAGCGTTGATAGAGCGTTGATACGAGACTAATTGCCCAAGCAATGTTCTACATTCAATGCTTTGAGCTTCAACAACAGGCTCTGTGATGGGGGGAGGTAATCTCTTTGTGCTATTTGGTGACATATGGGACCCTCACTTCCTCCAACCCCCCATTCATAAGAATCATCCCAGGAGACAAAGATGTCATCGATCAATAACTGGGATAGTTAGCATCCATTCAGGCCTGGTCAAGGGGTTTTCACGTTGCAGGGGCAGCCAGTGTGGGCTTTGGTCTAGGAGGAAATTAGTATGGGGGATATCTGATTACGCCATCATTACACATGCCTGTTCCACTATCAGCACAGCAATTAACTCATCAACAAAATATATAAAGCTGTTGCCATGTGTTTGTGAGAAAGCATAAACATAAAAAGCATCCACAAGAAACAGAATGGTACACTAGGTCAAATTGTCATGAACACTAAATAGGATCAAAAGCTATATTTATATATTCTCTATTCTTTATTAAGTGGTTATAGAGATACCCTATAAAATGATGGCTCATTGATGCAGCTTTTACTGTCATTGTATGTGTCAGGTGGTGGTCTTTGCAGAAGACACATTGTTTTTACTACAATGTTTCATTACGATGTTATAAATTGGATGTCGAGAGTAGATGCTGAAAAAAAAACACCCAGAAGGCTGTGGACTCAAATAGGTCTCCACACATCATACAAACAGAATTTGACACAGGGCGTCCAATTTCTATAGTTAAATACATTCTGAGCAGGAGATGGTTGTGTCTGATGGAGAGATTATTGGTATGGAATAATCCCAACATCTATACCATAGCACTGATCCCATCCCTACATCAACCATCCTCCCCAACCCCGCTCAGACTCCACCATGAGGTGCCTTGGCCCAACGCCCACCAACATCCTTTGGCGGCCCATGCCCTCGCTGGTGATGCCACACACCGGACCTGGTCCCCCAGGATCCCCCTGTCGTGTCAGCCAGAAGCCATAAACACTCAAGGCTGTCCATGTAAAGCATCAAGCACCAAGCCACAGACCAGTTATGTTTCTGGGAGCACTTTCAATTGGACCTCTGATCTTTCCGAAGTCACCCCAGGTAGCGAGACAGCATTTCCCACTCACAGGGAGTATACTGACCCCTCCATGTCTTCCAATGACTGTCCATCCCCTTACATTCAACAGGAAGGGAACAACATGAAAGGAATCTACCATATCTACATTTGTATTTTTCCTTGGATGCCAAGTCTATTTTTTGTGCTAGGTCTTTCCACTCTTTGCTAATATTAGGAAGCATGCCAGGCAGGTGTATAACACCTTGGCTGGTGCTCTTCCTACAGCAGAATAAACCTGTTCAACTGTGGTGTGTGAAGTGTGATAGATATTCGTTCAGCTAATAAAATACACAGACAACACCCTCATTTCCTTAATGACTGTAGAGAAGGATGACATGCTAACAACATTGATGTCATAGGCTAACAAGGGTGTAAAGGGAAAACAAAGCTTGACATGGTTAACCTTATTGTCCTCTGCACGTGCTCCATGGCCTTGCTAATAATGGCTTTGTAGACAATTCTAATCCCGCTTCTTCTAGCGACAGAGAAATGTTTGCTTTTATTATTAA
This sequence comes from Salvelinus fontinalis, assembly GCF_029448725.1. Lineage (NCBI taxonomy): Eukaryota > Metazoa > Chordata > Actinopteri > Salmoniformes > Salmonidae > Salvelinus > Salvelinus fontinalis. The sequence continues at coordinate 13,338,260 of NC_074688.1, read as the reverse complement.
CTAAATGAAAGGTGTCCAGTCAATAGTGTATGATAAGAAAACACATGCACAATACTATTATTAATCTGGATTTGATGAGACCATGAATTTACCAATATGACAGCCAGTGTTGACTCGACAGTCAAAACACTAGAAGGCATCCATCTACACATTCTTGATTCATCGATTGTCAAGCAGACAGGGCGCAAGGAGACAGGGCAGCCAACCCCCCCATGTAAAATTGATTAACGTCGTAGCCACATCCCATATGGTAAGTGCACGAGGCAGTACGATCTCTGAAAAACAGACTTAATGACATTCTGTGAATAGTTGTATTTACATATCTTGAGACTGAAAATAAGCCTTTGCTGCGTACCCGCTCACAACATGACTATTGTGTTCCCAAATGCGCCAAACCGATATATTCATTATAGCGATTAAGTCCCACTGAAGAGTGATGTGCCACGCTACAATGGATTTCGTACACCGAAGCTGCTGCCAAAGTCGCTTTATGTCATTCAGTGGACACTGATGCTAAGATGAATAATTGTTATTGCGTAAAACCCGTTTTGTATTCTTACAATAAGTCAAATAAACGTTTCCCATTGGTAAGTGACTGTATACGTAGCCTATCAATAGAGATCCGTTTCAGTTCAAATTGATGGGACTCACCCTGCCCAAATAGAGCTCGTCCAGACTACAGTCAATCCACTTCTCCACATCCAAGCGTCTTTGGAGCTCCTTTCTGTTGTACTTTACCGTGACCCGTGCTTGCCTCTTCTGCAAGCTAAGCCCCGGGTCCCTACCTGGACCCCTACTCGGGGAATGGACCTTGTTGTTACACCTCCTCCCGACCCGGTTCGCGGCCATATCCACTTCGGATCACAGACACGTGCAAACGGTGGCTAGAGAGTGGAAGAGGTGCGCTATCATTGGCAATAGTAGGGCACTGCTGGAGAACTCGGCTATGGGTCCTAGTGCCCCACCCATACAGGTTCGGGAAACAGTTGTGCGCCGAGAGCAATGTGATAAGTATTTAATTGAACTTAGCTCTGTACAATTGTGTCCATAAGGAAGTTCTACACTTTCTGAGTTATTTAGTATTCTGGGGAAAGTACAATGAGTCACCATGATGGTCACCACTATTTATAAATGATTTACCCTACACATAAGGAATGTTAGAGTCCTCTACTGGCCAAAAGGCCAAAGCCATATTAGCATGGGCAACGCCATTGAGGGCTTCCACCGTTCTAATGTAGACAACTGGGTCGGACTTCAAACTTCATTGGCTGATTTCTCCTGGTGATCAGCCAATCAAAGAAAGAAGAAAATTGACTACTTATAAATGGAGATTGCCTCAATGGCGCTGCCCATGTTGTCACAGACGATATAATAGCACAGATACAAAGATGAGTCCTCTATCTATCTCTATGAGCCTACATGACAGCCTGCCCTTTTTCTGGCCTGCAAATTGATTTGGACAAACAAAAACAAAAAATCTGTTTGCCCACCCCTGGCCTAGTGCATGAGGTATTCAAATCTTACCCTATGAGGTGTGGAGCCTTCTGGTTTTCTGTTCTACCTGATAAGGATTTGTATCCACCTGGTGTCCCAGGTCTAAATCAGTCCCTGATTAGAGGAGAATAATGAAGAGGCAAAAAAGCAGTGGAACTGGCATCATGGTCCAGATTTGAATTTGAGGGGCCTTATGCTTCACCCTGGATTGACTTTATATTTTCATTGGTTATTTATATCCAGAAAGCCGGAACCCCCATAAATCATGAACACAGCAGAGGATAATATTTGGTCATTTTAAGGTGATTTATAAACATACACAACTGTCATACTGTAATGACAATGATTTAGTTGAATGTAACACACACCTAGAGGTTAATAGAGAGGTGGGCCAGCAACTAGAACAGGGGTTTCCAACCCTGTTCCTGGAGCGCTATCCTCCTGTAGGTTTTCGCTCCAACCCCAGGTGTTACTAACCTGATTTATGTTATCAACCAGCTAATTATTTGAATCAGGTGCTCTAGATTAGGGTTGGAGCAAAAACCTACAGAGCAGTAGCTCCCCAGGAACAGGGTTGGAGAGCCCTGAACTAGAGGGTTGCAGATTTAAATCCAATGTCAGACGGAAATAAATATGGTCAAGAGTGGGCCAGCAACGGGAGGGTCACTGGCATCAGTGTCCTAAATGCCATCTCCTGCCGTTGTGCCCTTGAGCAAGGCACCTAAAACTGTGCAGGCGCTCCACTGTGGCTGTCCTATGCTCCAACCTTTGAGTGTGTCTGTCTTTTTCGTACTTTTTCTTGCTCTTGACTGCACTCTAGTGGGGTGACATTCCATGTACCACTGGATATCAAGTTTATGGCAGAAGGGTAATGGTGACATCTTGTGGTATCTAAATAAAATGGATTCTCTATTGGGAGAGTGTAATGTAGACTACCTGTATTCAGGTACAGTAGCTGTGTTAGTCTACGACAACAACAAAATAACTCAACTAGTGATTAGATTGAACGAATCGCAAGGCCTAACAATGGCTAAGTAAATATCTGATACGTCTGAATGTCACGCAAAAGAACACAGAAGAGGGACATTTTGAAAAAGTTCAACCTGACGTCACGCCCATAAGGACCCTTGGGGCGCTTCAGCAGGACGGAACGGGTTGGAACATTCAGATAGAAATATGAACAAATAATCCTCTCTATGTCATTAGGAATCTAGCCTGGTCTCTAGACGTAACATAGTAAATGTCAATCCGGGACACTCAAATTACTATGACTACTTTGTAGCTACTTTGCAACTACTTAGCATGTTAGCTAACCCTTCCCCTAACCTTAATCATTTTAGCTAACCCTTCCCCTAACCTAACTCATAACCTTAACCCCTGGCCAACCTTAGCCAGCTAGCTAACATTAGCCACAACAGATTAGAATTCGTAACATATCACGTTTAGCAAATTCATAACATATGTACTTTTAGAAAATGCATAGCATATCATTTGAATTCTAATACGTAACATATCATACGACATGGATGTTGGAAATCCAAAAATGAATACATACCATACGAAACATAATATACTTGTATTGAATTTACGTACAGAATAATACGGAATGCTCTGAGACCAGGTTGAGGAATCACGTTGACTATTCACAACATTTATATCTGCAACGTTCGAAAACGTTTGGTGACTGAACGTGACCTTGTTCATTATTCCGTGGGCGGGGAAAAGAGCACCTCGGCTACGGTGAATTCAAGACAAAGGGAAGTCGCTTCAACAGGGAAGTAGTTCAACTTACTTCTTATAGCCTAAGAGAAATTGCTACTTCGATCAAGAAAAGCTTATTTGGAAGACGATTATTTACCTGGACGAAGGCTTTCACGGGGGGAAAAAAACAATGAAACAGGTGTGGAGCTGTGGTGTACTGTTCCTACTGCGGGCGGTACTGGTCCGCGGTCAGTTCGACGAAGAGAAACAAGGATGCGCTTGGGATGTGGACACCAACCCCGACCAAGGTCTTGACCCAAAATCCCTTGAAGCTGGAGCCAGACATTTGGCTCACCTGCCAGAGATATCAGACAGCAAGGGGTGTCAGGATGCGTGCTGCGGCAACCAGGACTGTCAGCTCGCTTTGATTGGAACCCCAGCGGATGGAACATCGGAGTGTTTTCTCGTCAGCTGCATGAAAGATGGAAAGGACGTCTGCGTGTTACAGTTCGATACACAGTTCAAGGTCTACCGCAAAAAGACTCAGCCCAAGACTACGAAAGTCGAAGTTGACGGTCTTAGTGAAGCTGTTGTCCCCAGGGAAGTCAACTCACCAGGTATGCATATTGGTCTTTAGGACAATGGAAATTCAGGTGCGTCATTGGCACTTCTAGGGACTGCTTTAGCCAAGTAACGTTAACGTTGGGTTAGCCTAGGCTATATCAGCACTTTGCCAATAGCCTATTTTTTTGGGGGGGGGTGTCATGTGGCAGAGGACCATTCCCCAGCTCTGTCCTGGTTTTGCAATCCTTTTTTACCTAAGGAGTCATAGTGTAAGTTAAGCACTCTAGTAATTCAATATGACCTGGACTCTAGCGCCTCGGTCAGTTTAAGTGAGAAAATGACTTGTGGACCACCACTCAAGTTTATACAGTATTTTCTCTATTTGATTCTTCCCATACACATTATCCTAGTAGCGACCTGTGCTCATTCTTCTGGATTTCATTCTCATTATTTCTAGATCGATCAATGGTGCTGTGTGTGCATCTCACATACGCCATGCACTGCTTTGCATACAGTCATACATTCGTAGCCAGGCCAGGTGCGTTTTCCAAAGTGGAACAATTAGGAAAGTTTTTTTTTTTCTGTGCCTGGGGTATTGACTCCCATTGGAGTTTACAGGAAGTTGTTGTTTGTAGCAGCTCCACCCAATTTCTCTGGCACGCACACTTACTTCCTGATAGGTGAGCTTTCATGGGGACATATGTTGCTTTCACGACAACTGGGAACTCGGAAAACGAGGTCAAATAATGACGAAATTCGGAGCTCTAGTCTAAAAAGTGGCCCGAGTTCCCGAGTTTGATGAGCGTGAAACGATTTTTTTCCCTTTCGGAGGTCTTTTTTTCCGAGTTCCCAGTTGTCTTGAACGCTCGGAAGTCGGAGATTTCCGAGTTCCCACTTCGCAGTTGTTTTGAACGCCGTAAGAGACTGGGCCAACCAGTCAACCAGGTTTGCATGTGCACAACAGGATTGATTTGTGTAATCGGATGGAATGTTTTTCTGACCTGTAATAAAGTCCCAGAATATACATGTCTGTAGTAATGTGTGCTGGGACACACAAACATGCCTACAATACACATTGTCTCTCATTTGAAATGCTATGAACCACATTGTGGTTTTGACCGTCCTATGTGTCCACCCTGCTCCATAGGTGTGGAGAGACTCGGGTCAGCTCTTTTTGTCCTGTTTTGTTTGTTTGAAACCAGCTCTCATGGTTTCACTCGGTATGTAAATCATAGGTAAATAAAAGCTTGAGAGACCTACAGCAGGCCTACTAACTCCCCTCCTAGAAAGGTGATTTTTTTTTTCCTTTGGCAGCTAGGCCCTCAACGTACATTTTATTTATACTTGTATTGTTGTTAATCATATTTTCATCTTGACCAATGAAGTTCACGATTTACTACTCTTTGACTATAAAAATTGCACTTTTTAAGCATTTAACTTCCCTGGGATATGTGGGACGGTAGTCACACTTGACCAAAAGCCAGAAAAAATGCTGCGCCAAATTGAAATATATTACTATAAAAATCAATCTTTCATGAAATCACACATGAAAGACACCAAATTAAAGCTACACATGTTTTGAATCCAGCCAACATGTCTGATTTCAAAAAGGATTTACGGCGAAAGCACACCAAACGATTGTTAGTTCAGTACATAGCCACAGAAAAACACAGCCATTTTCCCAGCAAAAGATAGTAGTCACAAAAAGCAGAAATGGAGATAAAATTAATCACTAACCTTTGATGATCTTCATCAGATGACACTCATAGGACATCATGTTACACAAAGCATTTATGTTTTGTTCGATAATGTGCATATTTATATCCACAAATCTCGGTTTACATTGGCGCCATGTTCAGAAATGCCTCCAAAATATCCTGAGAAATTGCAGAGAGCCACGTCAAATAACAGAAATACTTATCATAAACTTTGATGAAAGATACATGTTTTACATAGAATTAAAGATACACTTGTTCTTAATGCAACTGCTGTGCCAGATTTCAAAAACACTTTACGTAAAAAGCACACTATGCAATAATCTGAGACGGCGCTCAAACATAACAACATTTCTCCACCATGTTGGAGTCAACAGAAATACGAAATTACATCATAAATATTCCCTTACCTTTGATCATCTTCATCAGAATGCACTCCCAGGAATCCTAGTTCCACAATAAATTGTTGTTTTGTTCGATAATGTCCATTACTTATGTCTAAGTAGCTACTTTTGCTAGCATGTTTAGTGCACATGTCCAAACGCTCGCGCAAATGCAGGCAAACTCGGACGAAAACTTCAAAAAGTTATATAACAGGTCGAATAAACTGGTCAAATTAAGTAGAGAATCAATCTTCAGGATGTTGTTATCATATATATCCAATAACGTTCCAACCGGAGCATTCCTTCATGTCTGTAGAAGTTATGGAGCGCAAGGCGATATCATGAGGAAAGCGCGTGACCAGACCACTGACTCATTCATTCCCCTCCCATCCTGCCCCAAACACAGCTTAAGCTTCATTCCATGTTCTACAGACTGTTGACATCTAGTGGAAGGCGTAGGAAGTGCAAACGGATCCATATCTTACAGGGAATTGAATCAGCGATGAGTTGAACATTGACCAGTCTCAGAATTCTCACTTCCTGTTTGGATTTTTTTTCTCAGGTTTTTGCCTGTTAAATGAGTTCTGTTATACTCACAGACATCATTCAAACAGTTTTAGAAACTTCAGAGTGTTTTATATCCAATAGTAATAATAATACTTATATATTATATATTAGCAGTTCACTATGGGCACGCAATTCATCCAAAAGTGAAAATGCTGCCCCCTATCATAAAGAAGTTAAGCAATGTTTCCTTGTGAATTGAGCTGGTCATCGTGACCAGCTTCAGTGTTAAACTATTGTCGGCTCTTTCCTCTTCCCACAGATAAGTTCTGCATGCCCAGGGTAGTGGGTTCCTTCCATACAACTCTATGCACAATGACGACGACTGAACAATTTACGCAGTAAATTTAAACATTTGAAAAACATTTACTGGGAATAACTGTGCAGATGCAAAGTTTGGTAACAGAATAAAAACGAGGTCTCTCTTACTGTAATTCTGTTACCCAACTTTGCATCTGCACAGTTTTTAAAATGTTTAAATTTACCGTGTAAATTGTTCAAAGTCATCGTTGTGCATAGTTTGAAGTCAATGGTTTAAAAAATAAATATAAAAAAATAAATATAAAAATCTGTGAAAAATCTGAGTCAGTGTAATTCTGTCACTGTGTAAATGCCCCGGGTTAAAAGACAGGCCATGTTAGGGTTAAGTATGTTTTCTTGGTAATTAGGCCAACCAATATCATTTTTTTCCTCTACATCTTACATTTCCCCCTGCCCCAACTTGTGTATTGTTGATCATTTTTTAATGTGCATTTAATCTCACAAAGTCCTAACTCCTGAACTGGATTTGGCAGTACGTGTTTTGTTTCAACTCAAACTGCCAAAACACAGAATGATTTTGTCAACACCTTTTTCAGCAGGCTCTACTGCTTAGTGAATTCCCTTGTCTTTTTCACAGCAATTGGTAGTGGTTCTATTGTTGTTGTTGCTTTGCTGTAGGGCAGGGATGGGCAACTTTGATGGGGGTGGGGGCCCAAAAAAAATTGGAACTCATCGGCTAATTGAGTGACTGACAACAATAGAAAACCTGCTGATGCACAACCAAATTTCGATAGTGCATCTTGTGTATTCTACACTGAACAAAAATATAAACGCAACATGTAAAGTGTTAGTTTCATGAGCTGAAATAAAATATCCCAGAAATGTTCCATTTCTCTCATTTTGTACACTTTTCTTTATATCCCTGTTAGTGAGCATTTCTCCTCTGCCAAGATAATCCATCCACCTGACAGATGTGGCATACCAAGAAGCTGTTTAAATGGCATGATGCCACAGGTGTACCTTGTGCTGTGGACAATAAAAAGAGACTCTAAATGTGCAGTTTTATCATACAACACAATGCTACAGATGTCTCAGACTGTATGGCGTCGTGTGGACCAACGGTTTACTGATATCAACATTGTTAACAGAGTGCCCCGTGGTGGGGTTACGGTATGGGCAGGCATAAGCTACGGACAACGAACACAATTTGGATCTGTACACAGTTCCTGGTAGCTAAAAAATGTCCCAGTTCCTCCATGGCCTGCATACTCACTAGACATGTCACTCATTGAGCATGTTTGGGATGTGGGACAACATTCGGTCTACAATTTAAAGTTAATTAAATTTGAGTCTCAAGTGTAGTTCTGTTAGCTTGGAACGTGTAAAGTTCTAACGTGCATCACTATGGCAGTTTACTGCATATACTGTTGTCCTTTTAAAAAATGGTCAAAATAGAATCTTCTCCTTAAGGTCACAAGTGTTGTCAGTGGTCATACACAGAGCATTAAGCCTCTTGAAGTGGTTATCTACTGTTCAATTAAGTGTCCCACTCCAAACCACAGAAACCTCCACCACAGTGCACCCCATGGAGGGACAGGGAGACGGGCCAAAATTCATCTGTGGCTTGTGTTCAGACACACTCACTCCACTAGGGTCCTGGTGGAGTGCATCCTTAAGTGTTTCACATCAGTCCAGCAGGCTTCTAGTCCAACTCATGTCTATGTTTCCTACTATATGAGTAGGTTACTGAAAAATAGAATTTATGGCTGTCCCCGACAATAAATAATGTGTCTGTTCTTTCGACCACTCGAAATGTTTAACCATGTATTTTTCCATATATAGACATCCCATGTATTTGCATCAAATCATCTACTGTATATGCATTGAGCTTTTCTGATGCATTAAGGGAACTGTTTGACAAAATAATGAAGACACACATGACTAAAGGCAGTCCAACCGCAATTGATTTGATGTTGCCGTCTGGCTCAGAACATTTTTAAAAAGACAGCGAGAGACTGTGTAACTAGCACCCGTTGTCCCTCTCCTCCCTGCTGCAGCAAGTAACACTTGACAGCAAAATGGCTGCAGAGGACATGACAAACTTGAAATGGGGGAATGTTTACTAGTTGTGCATGAGGTAAAGGGGAAGTAATGTGTGGAATAAATTTGTTTAGTTGTGTAAAATATGGTATGGAGCAAGCTCTGTGTGCATATTAGGCCTATGTGTGCCAAACAGGTGTTAGATTACAAAAAAATCATTTCTGACTGTTTGGAATAATGTAAAAAACACCAAATAAATTATAAGCGTGCCAGAGTTTCTAGTAAAGCCTTCATTACAGCGAAGACTAAACGGTCTCATTCATTCATGAATGCAATTTCCGAAACGGAACGGTTTAGGCCTATCTATTTTTTACGCTAATTATTCAAAGGTCGCTTTGTTTTATTTTAAAACTGCAATGCTTGATTGCATTTCACATCATGAATGACTCGTGATGACATGAATGAATAAATGATTGGTACAGTAGCCTAAATAAGTATTGCAATATAGGCCTGAGTAAGTTATGGTATTAAAACTAAAACGGGATGTGCTCTTAGGCCTACAGGTCGATGGTGGTTATACAAGGCTGCTATACTAAGCTTACTAATGACAATGACATGATCATGAAAGTAATAACAATAAGGAGATCAAGGAAAATGGAGGAGGAGGATTATTATAGGCTATTAACCAAAAACTTAAACAGGGAACAGAAGCTGGATCTGTTTTACATTAATATACAGTGCATTCCAAAACTATTCAGACCATTCACTTGATCCACAATTTGTTACATTACAGCCTTATTTTAAAATGGATTGAACTGCCTTTTTCTTCCACTCAATCTACAGACAATACCCCATAATGACAAAGCAAAAACCGGTAGGAAGGTAAACGATCTAGAGCAGGTTTTCATCAGATCTCTCTGTACTTTGCTCCGTTCATATTTCCCTTGGTCCTGAATAGTCTCCCAGTCCCTGCTGCTGAAAAACATCCCCACAACATGATGCTGCCACCACCATTCTTCACCGTAGGGATGGTACCATGTTTCCTCCAGATGTGACGCTTGGCATTCAGGCCAAAGAGTTTTTAATCTTGGTTTCATCAGACCAGAGAATCTTGTTTCTCATGGTCTGGGAGTCCTTTAGGTGCCTTTTGGCAAACTCCAAGCGGGCTGTCATGCCTTTTACTGAGTGGCTTCCGTCTGGCCACTCTACCATAAAGGCCTGATTGGTGGAGTGCTGCAGAGATGGTTGTCCTTCTGGAAGGTTCTCCCATCTCCACTGAGGAACTCTGATCTCTATCAGTGACCATTTGGTTCTTGGTCACCTCCCTGACCAAGGCCCTTCTCCCCTGATTGTTCAGTTTGGCCAGGTGGCAAAGAATGATGGCGGCCACTGTCTTCTTGGGGACCTTTACTGCCGCAGAAATGTTTTGTTACCCATCCCCAGATCTGTGCCTCGACATAATCCTGTATTGGAGATCTATGGACAATTCCTTCAACCTCATGGCTTGGTTTTTGCTCTGACATGCACTGTCAACTGTGGGACCATTTTATTTATACATGCATACATACATACATACATGTGCCTTTCCAAATGATGTCCAATCAATTGAATTTACCACAGGTGGACTCCAATCAAGTTGTAGAAACATCTCAAGAATGATCGATAGAAACAGGATGCACCTGAGCTCAATCTTGAGTCTCATAGCAAACGGTTTGAATTAGGGATGCACGATATATCGGTGAACATATCGGAATCGGACAATATTAGGTAAAAATGCGTACATCTATATCTGCCCGACGTCTACTTTAATGCCGATGTGCAAAACCGATGTCAGAGCTGACATCCATACCTATATAACGTTGGTACATGATGTAATAACGGCATGAACAATGTCTGCTGTGTGCATCAGGCAGTCAACAAGTCGAGCAGTCATTTGAAAGAGTAAGAACATTTCTGCGAGACAACTCAAAGGCGAAATCCATTAACACCAAGATGATGGAATTAATTGCCCTTGACAATCAACCGTTCTGTCGTGGGTGATGATGGCGTTCGTGACTGGTCGAGCACCAGTACACGCTACCAAGGGTGCTATTTTTCAGATGTTGCCCTACCGGAGTTAACACAGTAATAGCGTCACTGTTATTAGCTTCACGGCATACAATGTAACGCCTTTTGGGTCTGCGTGTCAATAAAGATAGATACACGTCAAATAACACTATTTGACAATAACCCTATTGACGCGTTAAATAAGCTTTTAATTTGACATGTCAAAAAAGTTCTATTATAGAATGTTGTGTGTTCTGAATTTGAACCTGCAAGCCAACTGCCACCACTACTATCAGTAGCACTGTCAACGCTGTACAAAAAAGTATTCTAACACCGGCCACGAACGATGTGTTTACAATACCGCGTTGGTAATAAACCATTTATTTGTTCGACCACAACTTCTGGGGTAGCTAGCTAGCTTTAGCTTGGTACCTAGCTACCAACAATACAACCAGCCTGAAAACAATGACCAGTAGAAACTGCAGTCATTTTTGTTATTCTTAGCAATGATTTGTTGTTCGCCTATTGAAATTTTACTTCAGTTCATGAAAATAAATAGCTAGCCAGCTACTTAACCCTGTTGCCCAAAGCTAACGTTATAAGCAGCCAGCTAGCTTCATCTGGCTAGTGAAGCTCGACCGGACCGTGTTATGAGCTGTGAAGCTAGCCACAATAAGGATTATGCACAATAGTGGAATTTGCAGTTTGCCTTCAAAATAAAAGTGCATATTTGAAAGTAATGCAGAAGGTTACAATTGGTGGAAACATACCTTATTTAGACTAGATAATGGTAAACAAGGTTGGAATGTGAAGCAATGAAATGGGCTATTAGTTTACTCCGTGACACCCACAGAACCCAACTGTGAAGAGTTGACAAATTTTAGAGTTATAGCTCTTATCGCGGGACTGACTGTGTGAAATCACCTTCCCAGTCAGTCTATTGTGTGTATTGACATTCATATTGCACTGCACAGCTTTACCTAAGGATTGGGGGTCAATGAAATGGGGTAACAGTATACTCAATACACTATCTTTTTTCCCCAATGTCCTCCTCAGAGTAATCAGACTCAAATCCACGCAGTATTGTTTTCCTCAGGAATAGTGTTAAATACACATAGGTTGACAATAAATGTGGCTCAATTCAGTTGTTTCAGAGTCCCGCAATAAGACCTTTTTATTTATTTTTTTATTTCACCTTTATTTAACCAGGTAGGCTAGTTGAGAACAAGTTCTCATTTGCAACTGCGACCTGGCCAAGATAAAGCATAGCAGTGTGAACAGACAACAACACAGAGTTACACATGGAGTAAACAATAGACAAGTCAATAACATGGTAGAAAAAAGAGAATCTATATACAATGTGTGCAAAAGGCATGAGGTAGGCAATAAATCGAATAATTACAATTTAGCAGATTAACACTGGAGTGATAAATCATCAGATGATCATGTGCAAGAAGAGATACTGGTGTGCAAAAGAGCAGAAAAGTAAATAAATAAAAGCAGTATGGGGGTGAGGTAGGTAAATTGGGTGGGTAGTTTACAGATGGACTATGTACAGCTGCAGCGATCGGTTAGCTGCTCGGATAGCAGATTTTTAAAGTTGTTGAGGGAGATAAAAGTCTCCAACTTCAGAGATTTTTGCAATTCGTTCCAGTCGCAGGCAGCAGAGAACTGGAAGGAAAGGCGTCCAAATGAGGTTTTGGCTTTAGGGATGATCAGTGAGATACACCTGCTGGAGCGCGTGCTACGGGTGGGTGTAGCCATCGTGACCAGTGAACTGAGATAAGGCGGCACTTTACCTAGCATAGCCTTGTAGATGACCTGGAGCCAGTGGGTCTGACGACGAACATGTAGCGAGGGCCAGCCGACTAGGGCATACAGGTCGCAGTGGTGGGTCGTATTAGCACCTACGGCGCTAATGTTCTCTGGGTGTCACGGAGTAGACTGATACCCCATGTCATTGATCCACAAACCATACTGTAGGTAAGGCTGTACAGTGAAATAAGTTTGCCCACAATGCAATTCTAAAGTTTAATACATCCAGTGTGATTTCAACAAATTTGTCAAATTAACAATCTCATTTGTTGATTTTTATATAACATTCCAACCTCGTTTAGCATGATCTATTCAATTATGGCATAATTCTACTATTTGTATTAATTTGCATCACTGTCAATGGCATACTTTTATTTCGAAGGATAACCGCAAAGTCCACTATTGTGGCTAATTCTTATTGTGTCTAGCTTCACATAGATGGGTCCGACCACCATTAATAAAATAAGAACCGTCTTATAAATTAGGGTTATTTTAGATGATGACACCTGGCTATATAGTTAGCTAGCTAACAATAGCTACCTAAACAGATTGTCGTTTGTTATGTTTTTGGGGAAGAACATTGTTTGCATCTATGAGCTAGCTAGCTTTTTTTTATGACCAGCACTGTAGGTGCACGAGACAATTTTACCAGCATCATAGCATACGTGTCGATGAATCGGTGTGACATGAAATACGAGTGATAGTGTAATAAATACTTAAAAAATTGATGAATGTGTTAAATAATGTGACGTGTAGTCCTATTCCGGTCCTGATTGGTCAACAAGCTTATTTAACGTGCATCTTTTTTGACACGCAAAGACCCAAACGGTGTTCCATAGAAATAGGTTTTTGATGACGTTTTACTGGTAATGGGGCCATATGTAAATGTCAACAAAATAACTTTTGTGTGTGTAACCTTTTTATTTAACTAGGCAGGTCAGTTAAGAACATTTTTATTTACAATGACGGCCAAACCCGGACGACGCTGGGTCAATTATGCGCAGCCATATGGGACTCCCAATCACACCCAGATGTTATACAGCCTGATTTCGAACCAGGGACTGTAGTGACACCTCTTGCACTGAGATGCATTGACTTAGACTGCTGTGTGTGTGTGTTAACTATTTACCTGTACTAGAATGCTTAATAGGCCGCATTTTTTTTTTTATATTGGTATCGTTTTTTTGGGCCAAGGAAAATATCGACTTTCGGTATCGGCCAAAAATGTAATATCGGTGCATTGATTATTTTTATATATTTTTTTATATACATTTGCAAAAATGTCGAAACCTGTTCTCACCTTGTCATTATGGGGTATTATGTGTACAATACCAGTCAAATGTTTGGACACATTTACTAATTCCAGGGTTTTTGTTTATTTTTACTATTTTCTACATTGCAGAATAATAGTGAAGACATCAAATCTATGAAATAACACATATGGAATCATGTAGTAAACAAATCAAAATATATTTTATATTTGAGATTCTTCAAAGTAGCCACCCTTTACCTTGATGACAGCTTTGCACACTCTTGGCATTCTCTCAACCACCCTCATGAGGTAGTCACCTGGCATGCATTTCAATTAACAGGTGTGCCTTGTTAATTCGTGGAATTAATTTTATTCTTAATTTGTTTGAGCCAATCAGTTGTATTGTGACAAGGTGGGGTGGTATACAGAAGATTGCCTTATTTGGTAAAAGACCAAGTCCATATTATGGCAAGAACAGCTCAAATAAGCAAAGAGAAACAACAGTCCATCATTACTTTAAGACATGAAGGTCAGTCAATCTGGAAAATTTCAAGAAGTTTCTTCAAGTGCAGTCGCAAAAACCATCAAGCTCTCACCAGGACTGCCACAATTAACTCATAGATCATTTTTAAAGGCTCAGTTGGAACAATAAAACAGAACCAGAACCATTATAATGTGAGTCTCAACTACTAAGCTAGTTAGTTTTACATCATCCTTTTTGAGGTGTAGAGTGTTTGTCATGTGCATAGCTAGTGTTATGATTGTTTGAACTTGCCCTATACCAAACCGGTTAAGCGACCTCTATACGATGAGATGAACTGCATTTTTCACAAGGGTTGGCTTGAGCCGTGCTCTACAAAGTCTCACCTCGGGATCAACTGCTCATGGTCAGGCTCTTGCGGTTAGAGCTAATATGTATATATCGGATCATATCTGTGCTGTGTCTATTGTAGCTCAGGCTTACTTCCACGACCGTCCAATGAACGTCTTCTCTGGTTCCTTTGGGTCATGTGAGCCTTCTGGCATTGTTTTCCAAATTCTTCTTGGACTAGTAGATGGGAGTGAGAAAGGAGATGGGTAACTCTAGTGAAAATGTCTTGCCAAAGGATCTAGTATATTCAAATATGTATGTGATCTTAAAACAAGATTGAAAGATGTCTGCAGGAAGAATGGAGTGTCTCTTTTGGTTAATGAACTACAGTAAATAAGTTGGATTTATTTACGGTAACGGAATTTCATCATGGGTCCTTGAGCTGTACTACACATAAATGCATAATTATGGATATGAATGTAATTCTCATCATAGTGAAGCATCCTAAATAAGTAAACAAAGGTACAAATCTACAATATCCATTTTTTTTGCATATTTGGGTCTTATTCTATACACTGGCTATTATTTTAATGAGCTCCGCCCCCAAACAAGACAATTTGGTTGGACCGGACCAAATCTGAACCAATTGTAGACGTTTTCATAAGTTTGTACATCAAAGTACAGTAGAGTACAGTGTGTGTGGTCAAAGAGCTCTATTTTCATGTCATCCAACAAATGTGAACGCCTGGAGTCTGTTAAACGGCATTGGCACTCGGATTGAAACCGGTGATATGGTCAGTGTCAATAAGGATGCATGAGAAGAAAATAACCCCATACCTACTGTAAAATATAGTGGTGGGTCTTGCTTCCACTGGTCCATTTGTTAAGGTCAACGGCATCATGAACTTTACCTAGTACCAGGACATTTTAGCCCAAAATCTGGTTGCTCCCGCCTGTGGACTGAAGCTTGGCCGCAAGTGGATCTTCCAGCAAGACAATAACCCCCAAGCGCGCATGAAAATTGTTAATGGACCACAAAATAAACATTTTGCAATGGCTGTCTCTGGGTTTGAATCCCATTTTAGAACCTGTGGTTTGAATTGAAGAACTACAGACGCCTCAAGTCCTGAACTGGTAGCTTCATTAAATAGTACCCGCAAATCACCAGTCTCAACGTCAACAGTGAAGAAGCGACTCCGGGATGCTGGCCTTCTAGGCAGAGTTGCAAAGAAAAAGACATCTCAGACTGGCCAATAAAAGATTAAGATGGTCAAAAGAACAGACACTGGACAGAGGAACTCTGCCTAGAAGGCCAGCATCCCGGAGTCGCCTCTTCACTGTTGACGTTGAGACTGGCATTTTGCGGGTACTGTTTAATGAAGCTGCCAGTTCAGGACTTGAGGCGTCTGTTTCTCAAACTAGACCCTAATGTACTTGTCCTCTTGTTCAGTTGTGCACCGGGGCCTCCCACTCTTTCTCTTCTGGTTAGAGCCCCCCAAAAAATGTAATACTTTCTGAAGGCTCTGCTCCAAGTAGGGCTGGGCGATATGGCCTTAAAATCATATTTTTTTCCTGACTTATGATCGATTTCAAGATACAGTGCATTTGGAAAGTATTCAGACCCCTTCCCCTTTTCCACATTTTGTTATGCTAGTCTAATTCTGAAATGGATTAAATACATTTTTCCCTTATCAATCTACACACAATACTACATAATGACAAAGCGAAAACCCAAACTCAACAAATAAAAAAACATATCACATTTACATAAGTATTCAGACTCTTTACTCAGTACTTTGTTGAAGCACCTTTTTAGCAGCAATTACAGCCTTGAGACTTCTTGGGTATGACGCTACAAGCTTGACACCTGTATTTGGCGAGTTTGTCCCAGTCTTCTCTGCAGATCCTCTCAAACTCTGTCAGATTGGATTGCTGCACAGCTATTTTCAGGTCTCTCCAGAGATGTTCGAGCATGTTCAAGTCCAGGCTCTGGCTGTGCCACTCAAGGACATTCAGAGACTTGTCCCGAAGCAAAGACAACGCAGGAGTGGCTATGTGCTTAGGGTCGTTGTCCTGTTGGAAGGTGAACCTTCGCCCCAGTCAGGTCCTGAGTGCTCTGGAGCAGGTTTTCATCAAGGATCTCTCTGTATTTTGCTCTGTTCATCCGTCCCTCGATTCTGACTAGTCTCCCAGTCACTGCTGCTGAAAAACATCCCCACAGCATGATGCTGCCACCAGCGTGCTTCATTGTAGGGTTGGTGCCAGGTTTCCTCCAGATGTGAAGCTTGGCATTCAGGCCAAAAAGTTCAATCTTGGTTTCATCAGACCAGCAAATGTTGTTTCTCATGGTCTGAGAGTCTTTAGGTGCTTTTACTGAGGAGTGGCTTTCGTCTGGAAGCCACTTCTGTGTTAGTAAACATTTAATAAACTTGTTTTTCACTTTGGCATTATGCGGTATTGTGTGTGTGTGTGTGTAGATTAATGAGGGGGAAAAATGTATTTGATACATTTTAGAATAAGGCTGTGATGTAACGTGGAAAAAGTAGAGGGGGCTGAATACTTTCCACATACATACATACATACATACATACATACATACATACATACATACATACATACATACATACATACAGTTTCAATATGGTAAACATTGCATTTGTCTTTATCAAGTTTACAACCTATAATTTCAAGTTTATCAAAGTTTCATATCTTCAACTTCTCAGATTCAGTTTTCAAATTCAGTTCTCTAAATTCAGATTAAAAACCAGAGACAACATCCTGGTACTTTGACAGCTAGGAAGGACAAGACCAAAAAGACAACATGAGAACAAGTGGACGTAGATGTAAAAAATATATATAAGAAAACAGGTTCTTGTGATACAGGCATTTGGAATATTGTGCAAAAACAATGTTATATCGCCCAGCCCTAACTCCTAGACATGCTCTGAATCCTGAATATGTGCATTTTGTTACTACAAAGATTAGCTAAATAAATTTGTCTTGACACATTGCATCATTGGTTAATAACAGGGAAGCTGATCTCTGATTCGCTGAGGTTATTTTCCTATGCCAAAAGTAGAAGTGCTGGCCTATTCAAGTACACTGGCTGGGAAGCATGTGATTTTTACAGCACAGGTCAACATACTGTATCCATGGTGACAGTGTAGTGTGGGATCACTGTAATTCAAACATTTTTGACTAACGTTAAAATGGGTCCCTAGCTGCCAGTTCTGAGGATCCTGCCAGTTCTGAGGATCCTGCCAGTTCTGAGGATCTCCTTCCCAAGATGACATCAGATGACTTTATCGGCAAGTTGTCTATTTGTTTCACTCCTGTTTCTTTTTATTCCTGTTGTCTTTCCTTCCCTGTAAATTTAAATTGATAACTGTGTTTAGTGAATGATATGCTCTCTCTCCTTCCTATTCTCTCTTAATCTGTCACTTCCTGTTTTAGTGGGGCTGACCTTCAAACTTTTTCTCCTGTCCAATTAGAGCTGTGCCAGGCCAGTCCAGAAACGGGGCCGTGCCGCGCCTCCCATCGCCACTACTACTACGACAGCTCCACCGGCGCCTGCCAGCCCTTCACCTACGGAGGCTGCCTTGGCAACAAGAACAACTATGATACCGCCGAGACGTGCCTCGCCACCTGCACAGGTGCTCTTCAACCTCCCCCTCTCTCACCTCCTCCCATTTATTACCTGACACTACTCACCTCCCAACAGGCCTCCCCACCCAGCAACCCCTCCCCCTCTGACATTGACTTATTTTTAATCTTTCCAGTGACCGTCATCCCTGGCTCTAAGGGAAGGAAAGGGTCTGGTGCAAACAAAGCTACAGAAGACAAGCGCATTGAATATAAAGGTAACTGGATAGAGGACATATATTTCTGCAGTATGGCTTTTGGCTAGCTCCTTTTTATGTTGCGTTTCAGTGTAAACCATTCCCCCTGCACAGTGTAGTTAGCTGTTCTGGGATCAGTCTCAAACAAGTCCTTTCTGATGTGATTGCCTTTTTCACAAGTTGAGGTTATCAGGTTTGTGATCAGTTTCGATTGTCCCCTGCTCCTCCTCTCCTCCACAGATGCTTGCGTGGTGGCCTCGGACTCGGGCCCTTGCCGTGCTGCCTTCACTTTTTTCTACTTTGACCACAGCACTAGCACCTGCCAGCATTTCATCTACGGTGGCTGCAAAGGAAACAGCAACCGTTACCACACACTGGACGAATGCATGGCCCGGTGCACTGGAGAGGACGGTAAGGATGGACTGCATTTCAGCGATATGACAAATGGGATGATAATATAAATTGTGTGGTTATGGGAGTGATTTTAAGTTAGCTTCAGCCTTCTCACAGAGTTCAAAATGCCCCTTGGAATATTTCACATTTTTGTTGCGTGAAAAGTGATTGAAATTGATTTCGTTGTGATTGTGTTTGTCATTGACGTACACAAAATACTTCATAATGTCAAAATGAAAAGAAAATTTGACAAATGTTTACAAATTAATATAAATATTTACCCCTTTGTTTAGGCAAGCCTACATTAGTTAAGGAGTAACATTTGGCTTAACAAATCACATAATAAGCTACATGGACTCACTCTGTGTGAAATAATAAGGGTAGACATGATTTTGTTTTATGACTAACCCTTCCTCTGTCCCCCATACACACACAAAGACCAGGGAGCTTTTCAATAGCTTCATAAAGAAGGGCAGTGACTGGTAACAATAACAAATGTAATGTCTCTTTAAGCATTGTCAAGTTAATAATGATGCTGTGGAGGATGTATTAAAGCCATCCAGACACAACAGAGAATCAGTAGTCTTTCCGAACTGAGCTGCAGGGTAGGAAGGAAATGTCGCCATTGGTGATTTTTAAAACAGCTACAGAGTTTGATGGCTGTGAAGGGAGACAACTGAGGATGGATCAACAACATTGTAGTTACTCCACGATCGTGCTGAATGATTAGTGCTTTTTGAGGTTGGTTCGATAATTATTTTTTTTAACAATCGCGTTTTTTTAAATTTTTTTACATTAAATGCACTCTGCATTATGTGGTTGAATTCTGTAACACGGAATAAAACAATTAATATATGTCTTATGGTGGTAGTGACTTCCCATGACTGCTTATCACTTATCACTTATTAACCGTCAGTTATACACAACAAATATTTCATTAAAATAGTCGTGTGAATTACATGTGTTTTATTCGATGGCTTTATTTAATTCCAAGTCATCTCTTCTCTATAGAGTTGCTGTCTTGACAACGTCACTATTTTAGTAATTCTTCAAAGTAAATAAGCATACATTCATAACTGCTGAATACCAATACTTTGCGAAGCGACTGCTCTCTATGTATCCCCTCTCGATCCCCACATTCTTGTCTCTTACATAGCAGGTCGTAAAAGAAACAGACCGGACAAGTAGCAATGGATTATGGTCATTGTAGTTAGTTTATCACAGAAAACGTGATCAATTTTGTAGAACATTGGCCTGTTGAAAACATTGCACAGTTCGTGCGTGATCATATTTATATCTAGAGCAACTGCAGCTCAATAGAGCTCGTTCAGCTTGTAGTCCTAAAACCCGGAAATGAGTTATCTGGTTCGTTCAGCCATTCCCATAGGGAAAGAATAGGGTTTAGGGATGAACTCCAGAAATAAGGCCTGAGGTTAACACCGGCTTAGGATATCTTTATACCTTTTGTTCTATGACATAATATCCATAGGTTAACGTGACATTTTATGAATTATGAGAAATTCACAGCGACATTAGCTGATGTCGATTATCTCAGAACGAAACTTGTAAAAATCTCCTAAGCTTGTGTTTACAACAGACCTTATTTTTGGCGTTTATCTCAAAACTAAATTTATTTCGGCTGGCTTTGTCCAGCTAACCATGACGGAGTTGAGGTGTTCCTATGCTTCCCACCTCCCGAAACAATTCAGAAGAGTTTGTGCAGTATTAGGACATTTTGCAACGTTTTGGACTTCGGTGAGGGTTTTTTCGGGTGTTGGGGCACATTTCTTTTCTGGAGGCAAGCTGAAGTTTGGAGACCAAGTTAACACCCTTTCGTCGGTGATTTGGTCAACAGCAGAGGTTCTTCAATAAAGTCTTCGTTGTCATTCAACGAGAGACAACTCATTTTCATGCACATCTATATAATATAATACTGCACCAAACATCTTGGTTAGATGTAAAATAGCGCGACTAAAATCTCGGCAACGTCAAAATGAATGACAGATTTTTTTTGAGTAGTCTTTGATTAATTCTGACTTGGAAGAAGTGACTACAGGCTCAAAATGGACAAACAGTACTATTGCTGCTTTTTTTACAAGTTTTTCAAGCGAAGGTCTTTTAAGGAAGTATGTTAGCACACCCGTTCGGTTCGTCTAGCCGAGTTTGGCTAAATGGAATTCTAATAATTGAAACATTGTTCAATTAGTTTTAAAAAACAAAACAACCGACATATCAGTTAATCGCTAGGCACTTAACCACGATAATCGCTTGAATAACAGACTGAAAAGAATATGAATATTCTAAAACATGCATTAAAGTAATACTGCAAAAAACAGCAAAGGAACAACGTTTTTTTGCCTAAATACAAAGCCTTATGTTTGGGGAAAATATAACAGAACACGTCACTGAGTAACTGCCGCCTTATTTTGAAGCACGGTGGTGGCTGCATCATGGTATGGGTATGCTTGACATTGGCAAAGACCGGGGAGCTTTTCAGGATAAAATAAATGGGATGGAGCTAAGCACATGCAAAATCCTAGAGTTCAGTATGCTTTACACCAGGGACTGGGAGAGGAATTCAACTTTCCTACTTGGAGACAATGAAATGTGAGCGTTCAATGCCTGCGCTCCCATTCCAACACCAAATTGAATATTCATGGTCTTCAGACTTTCAATAGTCAACAAGATGAAATTTGGAAGGATGTTCACGTGAGGCAAGGATGAAGTGGATGTAGTGATATATTTTTCTCTTTTCCGATTCCATCCTTTTCACAGGTGAGCATGGGCACCACAATGGCCGTAACCGGATGACACCAGGTAAGCAAACCTTCCTTAAGTTGTAGGCTGGCTGGGAGGTTTAAAGGGTTGTGTTCCACCGGGTGTGATATAGCAGCACTTAACAGTTCTGAATACAACTTCAGGAGAGTCTCTAAAGAGGTTTGGGATTCATATTTTTTTTGGGGGGGGGGGGGGGGGGGGGGGGGGGGGGGGGGGGGGGGGGGGGGGGGGGGGTGTAGTATATGAACTTGGCTTGTGCGAGTCGGAATGGCTCATAGGAGCAGGAGCCCATCTCCTGTTTCTGCAGCTTGAGGTACAAGTACAACCCCCGGACAGAACGCTAGTCTGCATTACCACCAATCTGTCTACTTAATGCTGAGTGCCTCAGGCCCCATTTGTACGTTCTTTGGTATGACCCGGCCGGGGATCCAACTCCAAACCTTTCAATCTGAGGGCGGACACTATCCACAAGCCACTGAGTTGGTCTCATTGATAAAATTAGACACTTATAGACAACACCACGTGATGTGAAACCAAAGAGCGATAACGAACAACCGATACATTCACTGAGAATATACTGTGTAGAAGACCATTAGGAACACCTTTCTTTTGCCTCAATTCGTCAGGGCATGGACTCTACAAGGTGTCAAGTGCTCTACAGGGATGCTGGCCCATGTTGACGCAAATGCTTCTCATAGTTGTCAAGTTGGCTGGTCGGCCTTTGGAACCATTCTTGATACAGAAGGGAAACTGTCGAGGAAAAACCCAGCAGTGTTTCAGTTCTTGATACTCAAACGGTGCGCCTGGCACCTACTACCATACCCTCTTCAAGGCACTTAAATCTTTTGTCTTGCCCATTCAGCCTCTGAATGGCATACACACAAGCCATTTCGCAATTGTCTAGAGGCTTAAAAATCCTTCTTTAACCTGTTTCCTCCCCTTCATCTACGCTGATTTTGAAGTGGATTTAACGTCCAATAAGGGATCACAGCTTTCACCTAGTCAGTGGAAAATGCTGGTGTTCATAATGTTTTGTACACTCACTGTATAATCCACTACGTATTTATTTGGACAGTGACGCTACAACTTTTGGATTTGAGATTAAATGTTTCAGCGCCAGTACAGACAGAATGTCACCTTTTTGAGGTTATTTTCAAACATACATACTTCGGAAAGTATTCAGATCCCTTGACTTTTTCCACATTTTGTAACGTTACAGCCTTATTCTAAAATGTATTAAAAAATATATATCCTCAGAAATCTACACACGATACCCCATAATGACAAAGCAAAAATGTTTTGGGGAGAAATCTTTGCAAATGTATAATTAAAAAAAATATTACATAAGTATTCAGACCCTTTGCAATGAGACTCAAAATTGAGCTTGGGTGCATCCTGTTTCCATTGATCATCCTTGAGATGTTTCCACAACTTGACTGGAGTCCATCTGGAGTAAATTCAATTGATTGGACATGATTTGGAAAGGCGCGCACACACACACACCTGTCTATATAAGGTCCCACAGTTGACAGTGCATGTCGGAGCAAAAACCAAGCAATGAGGTCGAAGGAATTGTCCGTAGAGCTCAGAGACAGGATTGTGTCGAGGCACAGATCTGAGGAAGGTTACCAAAACATTTCTGCAGCATCGGGGAAGAAGGGTTTTGGTCAGGGAAGTGACCAAGAATCCGATGGTCAGTCTGACAGCCCGGAGTTCCTCAGTGGAGATGGAGAACCTTCCAGAAGGACAACAATCTCTGCAGCACTCCACCAATCAGGCCTTTATGGTAGAGTGGCTAGACGGAAGCCACTCCTCAGTTAAATGCACATGACAGCCTGCAAGATTCTCTGGTCTGATGTAACCAAGATTGAACTCTTTGGCCTGAATGCCAATCGTCACGTCTGGAAGAAACCTGGCACCATCCCTACGGAAGCATGGTGGTGGCAGCATCTTGCTGTGGGGATATTTTTTAGCGGCAGGGACTGGGAGACTATTCAAGATCGAGGCACAGATGAATGGAGCAAAGTACAGAAATCCTTGATGAAAACCCGCTCCAGAGCGCCCAGGACCTCAGACTGGTTCACCTTCCAACAGGACAACGACCCTAAGCACACAGCCAAGACAGTGCAAGAGTGGCTTCGGGACAAGTCTCAATGTCCTTGAGTGGCCCAGCCAGAGCCTGGACTTGAAACCGATCGAACATCTCTGGGGAGACCTAAAAATAGCTGTGCAGCAACGCTCCCCATCCAACCTGACAGAGCTTGAGAGGATCTGCAGAGAAGAATGGGAGAAACTCCCCAAATACAGGTGTGCCACGCTTGTAGCGTCATACCCAAGAAGACTCGAGGCTGTAATCACTGCCAAAGGTGCTTTAACAGAGTACTAAGTAAAGTGGTTCTTAAATGTGATGTTTTTTTTTATTCAATTTGTCCAAATACTTATAGCACCTTCAAATGGGAGGACTAGATACATAAAGTGATTTAATTTCTAAGTGGTAAAATATCTGTACTATTGCCTCATAAAACATTTGATCCAAAATCCTGGAGAATATAGCCAAATTAAAACTTTTAGCTTCACTGTCCAAATAAATACGTAGGGGAGTGTACTCAATAAATAAATGCGTTCTTCCTTCCCCTCCAGCGTTCTTCCTGGTGGCTACGCTGGCAGTGATTTCAGCCCTGATCCTGGTGGGTCTGATCCTCATCACCATCCGGCGCTCCAGGCTGCAGCGTGACCACCGCCTCCTCAGCGACAAGGAGGACCTGCTCCCCTACGAGCAGCTGTCTGAGGAACAGCTGCCCGAGGAAGAGCTCCCCAAAGTGGCCACCGCACCATAAGGAGGGAGCCCCCCCCCCTCATGCTCCTGCAGAACGCCATGGAGCCACTGTCGCCTTACTCCACTGTCACTTTCCATTCTAAATATCACTGACCCAGAATGCCTGCATCTGCTGATTTGTCAAGGGATGTATTCATATACAATGGGAAAGTGTTCATTTGTTAATTATGGCTTTTTGTCCGAATAGCCACTGTACTAATTACTTAGATAAATTGACCACCCGAGAGGTGTTTAGGCCAGGGTTTGACGTTTTAGTGAGTGATTTAGACTGTGCTTGACTTTTTCAGATCGTAGTGAATTTCTGCTGCTGTCATTTACTTTTGTTTATTTAAAAGGCTGAAATTTTGACGGGCAGTCTCCCATCACAGATTAATTCTAATCCTGGAGTAAAACACAAACTCAATGGAGAATCTCCACTTTTTTTAAATGCTTTTTAGTCCAGGATTAGGCACGTCAATGTGTGTCCAAGAAACCCCACCTGAATGTGGTTTTAAAACCCTTTGTGACCTTTGCTTTAGTTAATGAACGATCTGCTATACTATGCACTCTTACCTGTGAGATGTTATTTTGTACGCCTATATTCAATGGCAAAATTGCCTTTTTAAATCAAAATATAATCAAGTAAATTTAATGAATGAATAAAATATCTAATGCAACATATTTTACTTACAATTTAAATCTTAAACGTGACATGGATGACATGACCATTATTTTTCATGATTTACACTAATACCGAACACTTATGTCCTCCATATTGAATGTAAATGTTCAGTGGCTTATTGTGGGCTTTGTTGGTCTACTTGAAATGCAGCAGAGAGATGGATGATGTCAACAGTGTGTCCTCTGTATTAACTACTGAATGCATTTACTAAATAAAATATACCGTTACTTTTTTTTGATTGCTGAATGTCTCTTTATAAAGCAAATTCTGTACAATGCAGTGCAAAGTGCTTCACATAATGACTAAAACATAATACATTTATAAATGAGTACATAGATACATTAAGATGGTTAAACAGTAGACAATTAAAAGTGCCCTATGTAAAAGGTATGTGCTTTTTCTTAATGTCAACAGTTTGTCAACTCACTCCCATCTGCATGTTTTACTAGAGATTGGAGAGGACAGGGCTGGAGTTGTTCTTACCGCTAGAGGGCAGAAGTGACCATGATACATACCAGTGGTGGAAAAAGTATCCAATTGTCATACTTAAGTAAAAGTAAAGATACCGTAGTAGAAAATGACTCAAGTAAAAGTCACCCAGTAAAATACTACTTGAGTTAGTCTGGAAGGATTTGGTTTTAAATATACTTAAGTATCAAAAGTAGAATGTAAATCATTTCAAAATCCTTCTATTAAGCAAACCAGACGGCACCATTTTCTTATTTTTTACATTTACGAATAGCCAGGGTCACACTCCAACATTCAGACATCATTTCCAAATGAAGCATTTGTGTTTAATGAGTCCGCCAGATCAGAGGCAGTAGGGATGACCAGGGATGTTCTGTTGATAAGTGTGTGAATTGGACCATTTTCCTGTTCTGCTAAGCATTCAAAATGTAATGAGTACTTTTGGGTGTCAGGTAAAATGCATGGAGTAAAAAGTACAATATTTTCTTTAGGAATGTAGTGAAGTAAAAGTAGTCAAAAATATAAATAGTAAAGTACAGATACCCCCAAAAACTACTTAAGTAGTACTTTAAAGTGTTTTTACACCACTGATACATACTCCCTGGTGAAGAAACTAGACTGATATTTGAGGGCACTCCTTAAACTGACCCTATTAGTACATTTTACGTGAAGTTTTATTCTACATCAAAACATCCTATTCAGAATGATCATAGTAATGAAGGTTCTTAAATGCCATTTGTATTTCACTATCAATTTATCACTTTGCACATTTCGTCGCCATGCAAAAAAGCTCTTGATAACCTCAGTTTATCTTGATGGGGTGAGTCTTTTTGTATTAATTGCAGAAATGGGCTAAACATTTTCATTCCAATTTTGAAAATGACCTAGCTAATTGAGCAAACTTAATTCCGTATGAATTGGTTCCAGGCCTGGGAAATGGTTAGTGATAAAGTAGGTAGTCTACTACAGAGGCTGTGGAGTGGATGTGGTTCTGTGTTGTGTTCCTGGCTCTTTCTCAATTAATTTATCTTGATTCCTTGCACCCTCTCTCCTCGCCTCCTTCTCAAAATCCATTGGAGGGGAGTGACTTTGGACCTTCTCCTCGAATGCTGTTGAAAAAGAGGCGCAGAGATAGAATGCGAGGAACCACGGAAAGACATTAAGATAGCGCCCCCCAGTGTAAAGTTCACCTTACTCTCCTGTTCCTTTCTGCTGAAGAGGCTCAATAGGAAGCAGCTGGCCTCCTTGTCGTTGTGTCCTTGGGTACTAAAGTCCTCTGCTTTCGCTGAGCTCTAAAATGAGGCCCTAAAGACAAAATGATTAGCTCATTTCCAAACCATGTAAATCCAACTTCTCCTCCCGCAAACACACACACGCAATCACACTCTCATTATTAGTCAAGGAGATTCAAACTCATTTCCATAAACAGTCAAACAGAATGGTCATTACAATTGTGCCTCGGCTCAGACACAAAGCATGGAGGTAACTGATGATCAAAGAGGATGGTGGGGGTAGGAGGAGAGGGGGATAGATAGAGAAACCAAAGAGAAAGTACAGGGGAGTGTTGGCGATAAGGATGTTGGGTAGAGCAGAGAGACTTCAAAAGCAGAACTCCAACAGCGCAGCATGGGGGATAATGTTTATAGAGAGCCTGTAACCCTCACTCACTGTCTGAAAGCAGATACTCTGGACACTGCCCACCCCTATTACTCTCACTGATTGTCCAAGGTAAGTCCATAGGACACTGTCAGCCCTGCTTTTACAGTCTAATCCTTCTCTTCTCTCCACAGCGTGCTCCCAGGCCTGTAACTTATAACTCTCCTCCTGCAGTTCCAGTGGTGTGCATTATGCAGAGCTTTGTTCAGCCCGGTGTGTACCCTGGCCTTGGTAATCTCTCTCAGTGTTGTTGTCAGTGCCTGTGGTCATCTGTTTTCCATCCGGTGGTGGTGTAATTGTGCTTATTTAGCAAGACACCCCCTCTCCTCCTCAGCCCCAAACCCCCAACCCCTAACCCCCCACCCCCTTTACACCTCCACCACTCACCAGCTGCCTGCAAATTTGAGGGATGCTCTGCATTCCTGGGGCATGAGTGTGACTGTGGTCCCCCCTTTTCCCATTCTCCAACAAAAATTGTGTGTTAGGGTTCGTGTGTCAGGAAGTTATAAATGGTGTGTTTGTCTGTTTGGTATTATGGCAAGGAAAAGTGAGTGAGTTTGTGTGTTTATGTGTGTGTAAGCTCTTCATTCTGAAAGGCACCTCAGTCTGGCGCCCCCCCCCCCCCCCCCCCTCGGGCGGGATAGGACCTGTAACAGTGGGCCAGTTCACCCCCGGTACTCCCCCTCTCCTCAAGCCCGCTCCCACCCATCACCTCATCTTTAGCAGGCTGATGACAGAGCCATGAAACTCCACAGAGCCAACCGCAGGAACTGACCCCAAATCAGCCATGCCAGAGACGAGGAACAGAGGAGAGAAAGAGAGAGGGAAGGAAGGAAGGAAGTTATCAAAGGAACGAATTAGAGGGAGGAAGAGTTGGAGAGGTTATAGTGTGATAATAGAAAAGAGTGAGAGACAAAAAGGGAGGAAAGACAAAGGGAATGTGAGGAAATGCGAGAGAAAGAAAGTAGTGTGGTAAAAGCTAGGAAGAATACTTCTCCACTAAGTATGATGTCATGACTTTGGCTCTCTAGAGCGTGGAGGGGAGGTCCTAAAGGGAAGTTGATATCTTGGTAGAAAAGGGGACTGAAATCCGAGTGACCCCGACTAAAATTGAAAGCAGTTGCGAATCCTCTGGAGGACCGAAGTGTTTGCGATCCAGACTCCGCTCCCAGTTCCCACGACACCAAGCGACCTCCACTTCTCTTTTTTTCTCCACTTCCCCTCTATTTTCTCTTTCTTTCTCTCATTCTTTCGTTGGTCCCCGTGCCTATAAATGGGAAGTCTGGTGGCATTTTGGACCGTTGGTCATAACCAGTCACACTTAAAAAAGCAAAACGAAGAGGGGGATGGGTTCACTGGGTTGGAGTGGAAGATGCTTATAAAAAGCGACCTTGAGAATGATAAAATGTCTATGAAATGGAAAAAGGTTTTGGCGGATGGTTTAGGAGATGGTGAGGTGGCTAGACTACACCATGTCCCCTCTTTTCCTCCAAACACTTCCTGGTATGTGGCTCTATTTCACTGATGATTTTGATTTGTGAAAGTGTGAGAGGAAAAACCGAGAGCAGTATGATGATAGAGGGAATGTGTGGAGGAGGGAAAGTGTTGTCAAAGACATATGTTGGGCAAAGTGTTGATGGGTTTATACATGTTTGTAAGTCGAGGCCATGAGAACCTTTCAGGCCATGAGAACCTTTCAAGCATAAAACAAGATTAACAAGATACAAGATATGTTATGTAATGTTAATATAATAATAACAATATATAACATTTAGCAGAAACTTTTATCCAAAGCGGCATACATTTTACGTATGGACACCGGGAATCGAACCCACAATCCTGGCTTGGCAAGTGCAATGCTCTACCAACTGAGTCAATGATGGTGAAGTGTTGTGTATGGGTATTTAGTCTATTTAACAGTATCCAAGTTAAATATGTGGCTACACCTGTATGAAGAGGTACGTACTGTGTATGTTCTCCCAACCTCTTCATTTCGGACGCCCATTCTATGATAGAGTGCCATTATCACGACTTCCGCCGAAGTCGGCTCCTCTCCTTGTTCGGGCGCGCTTTCGGCGGTCGACGTCACCGCTCCATTTTTCATTGATCCATTTGTTTTGTCTTGTTCCCTGCACACCTGGTTTTCATTCCCCAATCACACTGCATGTATTTATTCCTCTGGTCCCCCTCATGTCTTGTGTGAAATTGTTTGTGTTACGTGTTAATTGTTGACACGGCAGACTGGTTTGCTTATACCGTGTTGTTCACGAAGATGTTTATTGTTAAATATCAATTATTGGGACTGTTTTGCGCGTTTTGCACTTTTGCCTATTGGCTGGAGGTTTTGACGCAGTTGCGTCCGTCTGTTGGTTTCTCCTGCCTCAATAAATTGTGCGCCTGAACACAACTCTCTGCTCTCCTGCACCTGACTTCGCTACCAGTACGCACACACCTGACAGCCATAACAAATATTGGTCTTTCTTTTAATGCAGACTGTATGCTAAATGCCGCCAGACTCCATGTTACATCAGGGATACGTTTATAACCTATTGTTACCTTGAGATGAAGACCAAATGGCCCTTGATGGCTGTACGTCTCTAAACCTCCCTTGCCAGGACAACAGACCAATCAGGGCCTTGATGGCTGTACGTCTCTAAACCGCCCTTGCCAGGACAACAGACCAATCAGGGTGTTGTATCTACTGCGAGTTAAAGCCAGGTGAAATCTGTGTCGTATTCCTCATGGTAGCCAAGTCGATGTGTGTGGTAAACTTTACAGGCAATTCACTGTATTGATGACATTAGAGGAATGGGAGAGAGGCGTTCTTAGTCGAGCAGCTATTCACCTCCGGGGTAGGACTCTTCAGTTTGGTGTCAAACCTGAGGGAAGTTAAGCTATTTTCAGGTCATTTCAGTTGTGGTGTAACTGAACGACTTGGACTTTACGAGATGCAATCGTCAGTGTTTAGGAATGTTTTGGTGGAGATTCAAAGGTGTAATTAACCGCTAGTCAAACAACATTGTGTGTAGAGACTGAGAAAAAAGTTGAAGACATGCACATTTTTACCACGGTCAGTATTTCATTCTTATGGTTATACCGGTAATGTGGAAACCGTGTTAGTACTTTGCTTGTAACGACATGATGAGGTGAAATTAGCCTATGAAACGCTGGCTATGAAACGCTCTACCCATAATGCTTCTCCTCCTCTCTTGACGTCTTCTCCCAGACACATGTCAGTCACACCACTCAGACACAAACAGGGAAATACTCTGGAGTGAGACTTGAATGGGGTAGCCACTTTGTAGTTTGCCAGCGATGATTACAGACCACATCGAGCTATTGAGCTATTTAATTTGAGACAATGAAAACAGAGATACCAGGGAGTTTACCTGGGGGGGGGGGGGGGGGGGGGGGGGGGGGGGCGTGAGAAGCAACTGTACTCTCTCATTACCCTCAGAGACACTTCCATGGTGATCCTGCCGCAGGGAACAGATGAGTAATAGATAATTGTGCAGACATAACGGATGATTCATTGTAGGCAAGGCGACAAAGTTGACACTGGCACAGTCATGAGTTCAAATGTGGCTACGTCCATTGCACAACTGTAAGATTATTCAGTCTTATATGAATAATCCATGTTTACTGTTCAAAGGTAAATCCGCTGGTTTGAACGTGACTAGCTCTCTGTATGCATATGACCATGTTAGGTAACTGAAGTCATCTAAGAGCTGGCTTTTATTTCCCATACACCTGGAGGGATGGAGCTTCATCTGACACCTATATTTGGCTGAATCATTTTGTGGTTTGAGTTGTAAGGTCTAAGTGAAACCAGGCGAGTCTCCTCAGGCCACAGGCTCGGAGTGGGTCTTTCACCACGGTTGTGGAGGTAGAGAGAGGACCCACCGCAGGGAAAAAAGATGAGAGGCTTTTAAAGGTGTGCTGACAAAGGTATTATGAACAGGGAGACAATAAGACAGTGTAACAAACTCTCTCTCTCTCGCTCTCTCTCTCGCTATCTCCCAGACAATCATGAAGTACACACATTCCAGACTAACCAACACATCCTAGTAGGCTACAGAGATATTTACATAAATAACTTCCCAGACACATCATCATATGCTACGGTCACAAGAAGCAGGCCTCCTTAATGTCCCTAGAGTTTCTAAGCAAACAGCTGGAGGCAGGGCTTTCAACTATAGAGCTCCATTTTTATGGAATGGTCTGCCTACCCATGTGAGAGACGCAGACTCGGTCTCAACCTTTAAGTCTTTATTGAAGACTCATCTCTTCAGTAGGTCCTATGATTGAGCGTAGTCTGGCCCAGGAGTGTGTAGGTGAACGGAAAGGCACTGGAGCAACGAACCGCCCTTGCTGTCTCTGCCTGGCCGGTTCTCCTCTCTCCACTGGGATTCTCTGCCTCAAATCCTATTACAGGGGCTGAGTCACTGGCTTACTGGTGCTCTTCCATGCCGTTCCTAGGAGGGGTGCGTCACTTGAGTGGGTTGAGTCACTGACGTGATCTTCCTGTCTGGTTTGGCGCCCCCCCCTTGGGTTCGTGCCGTGGGGGAGATCTTCATTGGCTATTCTCGCCCTTGTCTCAGGATAGTAAGTTGGTGGTTGAAAATATCACACTAGTGGTGTGGGAACTGTGCTTTGGCAAGGTAGGTGGAACTGTGCTTTGGCACGGTAGGTGGGGTTATATCCTGCCTGTTTGGTCCTATTCGGGGGTATCGTTGGACGGGGCCACATTGTCTCCCGACCCCTCCTGTCTCAGCCTCCAGTATTTATGCTGCAATAGTTTATGTGTTGGGGGGCTAGGGTCAGTCTGTTATATCTGGAGTATTTCTCCTGTCTTATCCGGTGTCCTGTGTGAATTTAAGTATGCTCTCTCTAATTCTCTCTCTTTTTCTCTCTTTCTTTCTTTCTTTCTTTCTTTCTTTCTCTCTCGGAGGACCTGAGCCCTAGAACCATGCCTGGCCTGGCCTAGCCAGTCTCCAGATCTCAACCCCATAGAAAATCTTTGGAGGGAGTTGAAAGTCCGTGTTGCCCAGCAACAGCCCCAAAACATCACTGCTCTAGAGGAGATCTGCATGGAGGAATGGGCCAAAATACCAGCAACAGTGTGTGGAAACCTTGTGAAGACATACAGAAAACGTTTGACCTCTGTCATTGCCAACAAAGGGTATATAACAAAGTATTGAGATAAACTTTTGTTATTGACCAAATACTTATTTTCCACCATAATTTGCAAATAAATGCATTAAAAATCCTACAATGTGATTTTCTGGATTTTTTTGCCTCATTTTGTCTGTCATAGTTGAAGTGTACCTATGATGAAAATTACAGGCCTCTCTCATCTTTTTAAGTGGGAGAACTTGCACAATTGGTGGCTGACTAAATACTTTTTTGCCCCACTGTAGCTGCAGGAAGTAGGGGTGCTGCACCCTCTGAAAAATCGTAATGAAAGGGAAAAAAAACATTTAAAAAATTGTCATGTATTTGGGCACTGGGCCTTTACATGTCCTGTATTAGCGGACCGATATAGCAATCTGCAGCGTGGACAAAACCTTTTTTCCAGCCCCCCCCCAGAGAGAAACATACACACGCAGTATATGCCAATACCAGGAAAGAGGGTGACAAACAGTTAGGGAATGTCTGCCACTTAGGGGGGCTTAAATCGAGGGCCCGCCTCCCGTTAGGGGAGCCTGCTGTATTCAATTAGTGTGTATTCACCACATCATGAAAATACATGTCCCTTTCCCTGACCTCCTCTGGGTCTTTTAACCCTTTCTCTATCATGATGTAGGTAGTCACATGTTGTCCTCTGTGGTAGTCACACCCTGATCTGTTTCACTTGTCCTTGTGCTTGTCTCCACCCCCCTCCAGGTGTCGCCCATCTTCCCCATTATCCCCTGTGTATTTATACCTGTGTTTTCTGTCTGTCCGTGCTAGTTCGTCTTGTTTGTCAAGTCACCCAGCATTTTTGTCTCAGCTCTTGCTTTTCCCCAGTCTCTCTTTCTCGCCCTCCTGGTTTTGACCTTTGCCTGCCCCTGACCCTGAGCCTGCCTGCCGTTCTGTAACTTTGCCCCACCTCTAGTTTACTGACCTCTGCCTGTCCTTGACCTGTCTATTGCCTGTCCCTGTTGGATTATTAAACTGTTGTTTATTCAATGTTGTCTGCATCTGGGTCTTGCCTTCAAACCTGATAGGTAGAGCATGGCGCATGCAATGCCACGATCGTGGGTTTTATTCCCACTGTGGGCCACCCAAACAAATCATGTTTGCATGCATGTTAGTTGCTTTGGATATATAATAATACATGACTTCTCCTTTAGGAGCTCTCCTATTGTCTGATGGGTTATTGCTGTCTCAGCGATTAGCAACCACGACTGCAGACCGTCTTGCTCTCCCAGACTCCAACATCTGTCACGAGTTTCTATCTCTGTCGGCCTCCCTTTCTCTCTCTCTCTGTTTCTTCATCCCAATGTTCCCATATCTGGTGAGCTGGAGCCAGGATCCCTGCATAGTGAGAGTAGTAATCAAAGCATTGGGTTCTTATTCGTCCTCGTATGACATCAGAGGGTGATGTAATCTGCCAAATTAGACACACAGTTAGAATGTTCTACCACAGCCCTCTCTTTTCCCCAAAGAGACCCTATAAAGTACACATCTTAATGTTCGTTCTAAGCATACGAAACTGAGAGACAAAGGAAAGAGATGATGTGTGAAATAGTTTGGAGACACAGTTAAGCCATCTTGATAAACTAATCTGTCTGTCGCTATCTTTCCATCTCTTTGTTGTGCGCTTAGTCTCACAATCTTTCTCCCCCTCGCTCAAATCTGTTCACTCCTTCTCAATCACGCTCCCCAATTCCTTCCCCTCCTCCCTCTCTTCCTCTCTTCCCTCTCCCCTGCTCTCTCCAGTCTCACGCTAGAGGATGGGACAGTGTGTGTGGGGTGGAGGCTGTTCATCTCTTCCCCCTAACCTCTGCCCCACACCGCCCTCCCTATGACGCTACTAGCTTGACACACCTGTATTTGGGGAGTTTTTCCCATTCTTCTCTGCAGATCCTCTCAAGCTCTATCAGGTTGGATGGGGAACGTCTGCACAGCTATTTTCAGGTCTCTCCAGAGATGTTCGATCGGGTTCAAGTCCGGGCTCTGGCTGGGCCATTCAAGGACATTCAGAGACTTGTCCCGAAGCCACTCCTGCGTTGTCTTGGCTGTGTACTTAGGGTCGTTGTCCTGTTGGAAGGTGAACCTTCACCCCAGTCTGGGGTCCTGAGTGCTCTGGAGCAGGTTTTCATCAATGATCTCTCTGTACTTTACTCCATTCATCTTTCCATTGATCCTGACTAGTCTCCAGTCCCTGCCACTGAAAAACATCCCCACAGCATGACGCTTTACCGTAGGGATGGTGCCAGGTTTCCTCCAAATGTGACTCTTGGCATTCAGGCCAAAGAGTTCAATCTTGGTTACATCAGACCAGAGAATCTGGTTTCTCACTGTCTGAGAGTCTATAGGTGCCTTTTAGCAAACCCAAGCGGGTTGTCATGTGCCTTTTACTGAGGAGTGGCTTCCGTCTGACCACTCTACCCTAAAGGCCTAATTGGTTGAGTGCTGCAGAGATGGTTGTCCTTCTGGAAGGTTCTCCCATCTCCACAGAGGAACCCTGGAGCTCTGTCAGAGTGACCATCAGGTTCTTGGTCACCTGCCTGACCAAGGCCCTTCTCCCCCGATTGCTCAGTTTGGCCGGGCGGACAGCTCTAGGAAGAATCTTGGTGGTTCATAACTTCCATTTCAGATCTGTGCCTCGACACAATCCTGTCTCGGGGGCTCTATGGACAATTCGTTCGACCTCATGGCTTGGTTCTTGCTCTGACATGCACTGTCAACTGTGGGACCTTATATAGACAGGTGTGTGCCTTTCCAAATCATGTCAAATTAATTGAATTTACCACAGGTGGACTCCAATCAAGTTGTAGAAAAATCTCAAGGTTGATCAATGGAAACAAGATTAGGTATTATGTATTAAACTAGATTATGTATTATTTCTTACAATGTTCAAACTGAAATGGTCCACCCACACAGACAGTGTAGTGAAGAAGACGCAACAGTGCCTCTTCACCCTCAGGAGGCTGAAAAAATGTGTCTTGTCGCCTAAATCCCTGACAAACTTTTACATATGCACAATTGAGAGCATCCTGTCGGACTGTATCACCGCCTGGTACGGCAACTACACCGCCCTCAACCGCAAGGCTCTCCAGACGGTAGTGCAGTACAGGTGGATCAAAGCTGGGACCGAGAGACTGAAAAACAGCTCAAGGCCATCAGATTGTTAAACAGCCATCACTAACTCAGAGAGGCTGCTACCTACATACAGACTCAAGTCATTGGTCACTTTAATAAATAGATCATTATCCACTTTAAATAACGACACTCTAATAATGTTTACATATCTTGCATTACTCATCTTATATGTATATACTGTATCTTATACCAGCTATTGCATCTTGCCTATGCCGCTCGGCCATCGCTCATCCATATATTCATATGTGCATATTCTTATTCCATCCCTTTAGATTTTTGTGTATTAGGTAGTTGTTGTGGAATTGTTAGATTACTTGTTAGATATTACTGCACTGTCGGAACTAGAAGCACAAGCATTTTACTACACTCGCATTGACATCTGCTAATCATGTGTATGTGACCAATAACATTTTATTTTATTTTATTTTGACCTGAGCTCAATTTTGAGTCTCATAGCAAAGGTTCTGAAAATTATGGAAATAAGTTATTTCATTTTTTTTTTATACATTTGCAAATATTTCTAAAAACCTGTTTTTGCTTTGTCATTACAAGGTATTGTGTGTAGATTGATGAGAATTTGTATTTATTTAATCCATTTTAGAATATGGCTGTAACGTAACAAAATGTGGAAAAAGTCAAGGGAATACTTTCCGAATGCACTGTACATGGGGTCCATGTAGCTGTGAATGCTCATGTCAGAGAGGCTTTCCTTAGAGGCTCTTCCTGATCCACACTTTATGGGTGGTCAGTAATCATATGGCTCTGCACAGCTGCCCCCACCAAGAAGACCTCAGGGACTAGATTACAGACAGTTAGTACAACTCCACCAGGTCCACTTATTCAACTCTTCCCTTTGTAGACTAATGACAACAACTGTTTGGGGAGTTATTTTTTACAGTGTGTCAGTGTAGTGTGTCTTGGCCCTGTTGCTAATGTGTAGATTCATCCTCATTAAGGTTTGGATCCCATGTGGGGTGATACCCCCCCCCCCCCCCCCCCCCCCCATGGCGCACCTCAACTCCAACATTTTCAGACACCATTTAAGAGTGTGAGGGTCTTGAGATAGAGGTGTGAGGGGGGTTTAAGGACAGGGGTGCAAACACTGTAACTGCCACCAGCTGTGGCAATAGAACACTGTTGGCAAAGCACTTCTTATACCCCTGTTGTCATAGCAATGGGTGAAAGGGAGGGCAAAGGGGTAATTTTGCTGAACTTCGGGGTCCTTGGCAACCCACTGCTGGAAGGTGAGCATCGTCTTCTAGTTTCAAGATGCACGGGGCAGGAAGTTGGGGGACTGTTTTCTTGGCCAAAGGCTACGACCATTTCCTGTTGTTGGTCTGGTCACTGCATGCTCAGGCCTGGGGTCGATGGGCCCTATGTCGTTTACCGTGCTCATTGTCAAAATATAGTGTCAACGCTACAGTATGAGCCGCACAAAAGCTGAAACTGGGAAAGCCCGTGTGTGCATTACACTCTTAGAAATCAAGGTGGAACCAAAAAAGATTATTGAGAGCAATGCCATAGGGAACCAATTTAGGGTATCTGAAGAGCCATAAATGTGATGATTCTTTGAAGAACCAAAAAATAAATAATCCAAAACGAGAAACGTTTCAGCTCTCCAGGACTGGAATTGAATAGTCCTGCTGAAGGGTTTTAAGCCTTATTTGCATATATCCCAGGGTGCATTTTGAGTGAATTTTGGAGTTACCAGTGCCACCTAATACTGTGTTTGCAAGTAACAGAGACATGTTTGTTGCATTCATTCACTTTCAGTTCTGTGGCTTTCACCAAGTGAGATCCTAAGTGAATAAGGGTGTCATTAAAATGTTATTGTTTAAGACAATACAATACATTTTTTCATAAGGCCTTCTTTTGGGGGCCTGGTTTTAGCCTGAAACTCATAGTTTACAGGCAACATCAGGCTTGGAAGTCACATTATGCTGGCTCGCAAAATGATGTGTAATTCCTATTCAGCCAAATTGTGGATATCTAACATTATTCATTTTTACTCACCCGCAACCTGCATTCGAAATGACTGCCAGGGTTGGGAAAAATAACATATGAGACTGTCTTAAATATCTAAACTGATACAACCATTTCAATAAGTGCAATAAGTTCAGGTAACAGATTGGAATAATTTAGAAAAATTTACAAGACTAATTAGTCCATCAATATACACGCAAAACATATATATCAAAACCAAAAAATTCTAAAACTCAACCTGCAATAGTGCATGCTGAGAAATATGATAATGATAGGCTAGCTTTTGGTTCAATTCTGGTTATTAACATTAACAATTTGGCTGTTGACACTTTGCTTCTTGAAAGTCCAATATCTTTCAAACTTGACTGCTGACATGCAAAACATTTTGTGACTGATTACCAAAATATTGTTTTTGAGTGGAGTTTTCCTTATCAGGTAAGAGATCTCCAAGGAACCTTAAGAGCTGAGGAAGAACCATTTAAGAACCTTTATTGTTATTCAGTGTAGGGAAAGGGGAGGGGTTACTTAAAAAAAACACATGGTAAAGTTTTTTTCAAGACCCAGAGTTCTCTCTGAATAAAAGTATTACTGCTGGTTCTTATCTGCTCTGGAGATTCTAATGTAAAACATGACACTAATTATTTTACTTGCTTGGTAAGCTTGTTGATGAAGGAACATGTTCTCCTAGATAGCATCCATTACATCAGAAGATAATGAAAAAAACTTATCAGCTTTTTAACTTCCATCTTGAGGAAAAAATTGTTCAGAGGGATAGGAATTTGGACACCGGTAATGTTAAGTAACAAGAACAGCCACATCTGAATTGTTGCGTCACTTGTTCTTGAAATGACAAACAGCAGAGGACAAAATGACATGGCCGCTTCCACTGACACTGTTCCCCCACACTTCTCAAAATATCGGCCTAACTACAGCCTCTGTCGGAGGCCTGTAATTTCCTCCACTGTAACAGGCCTAGAGCTAGTGACTGTCAGCTGTGTGTGTTCCCTAGCACATGCTCGGACTCATCCAGGTAACCTACGCAATCCCTCCTCAGGGATGTTCAGCTGCCATTTTAAAATCAAAAAACCCTTCCAGCTCACTCACCTTATTACTCCAGCCAAGCTGTCCCACCTCGGCTGTTGCTACAAGTCTGACGTGATGACTGGTTTCCCACAGCAGGTGCCTGACAGGGTGATTAGTCAAAGGGCCAATCCCTGGCTTCCCAGGGTGAGAGGTGACCTGTGCTGGAAAGCGGGTGTGTCTGTGTAAACCACTGGGTACAGTAGTCACCTGAGGGCTGCCACTCAGTCACTCATCATAGTTCGGATGGAGCTCTGTGCAGTTAAACAGCTACGGGTCAATGCCAGTGACCAGGCAAGGGTAATTAAGAGTAACATGAGCCTGCGCTACTCTGGGCCCAGACAGTGCTAGCTGCTAGTGGTAACAAGGCTCACAGGGCCAGGCAGGGGCTAAAAACCACCGCAGTGTATATGTAGGTCATTGGGATGCGTGTGGCTTTGGCTGGGCCCCGGGCCTAATCTACGGGCTTGCTCCAGTCAAGCACTTTCAGCTGTGGTGAAGATGGAGCGTGTGTTTTTCCCCCTGCACTCTGCGGCTGGTGGTTTAGGTTTAGCAATGCTGGCTGCAGAGAGACTGGCTATAGTCCTGTAATATTTCAACATAGTGGAATGAATAATATTCTAACTCCAGGGGCCAGAGATTCCTCTCTTTAATCACCATTCCTGCTGTTCATTTTGATCTCGCTCTGTACTTTGAGGTGCATATTAAAAAGTTATATCTAAGACCACATGGACCTGTTAGAGGAGTATTGTTGCGTGGTGAAATATGTAGCCTTTCCTCTCCTTCAACGCCTGTCCTGTACAATTCTCCTACCATCTTTCCTCCTTGATAAACTATTCAGCAGCTTCAGCGCAAGCAGGTCAGTCGTTGAAACAATGCTAAACCATATTACGACTTCTGTTTGGCTTCCCTCCCCTGACCTAGAATGGAATGCAGGATTCTCTGGATAGTTTTGACTATTGGGCTTGAAAGCCTCTACATGGTTAAAGCACCAGTCACCCATCAGACATCTGCAGACGCCCTCTGGCCCAGCTTCCTGCTAGCTTCCTGTTTCTGCCCAAAATGCACTGGAGTGGAGCGTCATGGGATGGCATTACGTTCAGCTATATCTGAAGTCCAGAATGTTCTGTGGAATCACTTAGAGTTTTTAGCTGTCTGCTGCAAATTCCGTCTGGTCGTCAGAGTCAGACTGGGTCGGATGCGTCAATGTAACCTGCTGGGTCTTCAACAGTAATGATATGGGAAACGGTTCCACATGGCTGCAGTGTGTGATTATTATCAATGAAAAAGTATAGGATTATTGGTATTGCAATAGTAAATCAAAGACGGTATTTGATGGCATAACAGATCAAGGAGCGTAGAATATGGTCATCGTGTGGAACTACAGTAGTTTGAGCTGTGCTTATTTTATTGACAAAGCACTGTAATCATTTGACATTCCGTGACCCCTAGCATGAGTATCCACTCCAATGTGCTACTGGCTCCTCATTTGAATGGAATGTTAGCAGAGAAAATGGGACTCAGAAATATCTCATCTGTGGCGCCAAAGACTCACATGAACGGAGCAAACATGGCATTTCTCTTTATCTTCCCAAAATAAACCTTGTGCCCATGCAGACTGGTCAACTCCTGTTCAGTCTGATCCTTTTCAAAGCAGGGATGCTGTTTGTTTGTGCTGAAGTCAGATGTGCCTTTGGAATGTCTTACGCTTCCCCTCCTCTACCCTTTCTCCCCACACTCTCATTATACTTAGTGGGTCTCTGGCCATTGCACGTGTTTGTGTTCAGTTGTGCATGACTGAATGTGCTTGAGTGTTTAAGCGCATACAGTGTACAGTACGGCAGCGTGTGCAAATATGGACCTCTAAAAATGTGAGTCTTTTGTATCACAATGTTTCATTGGCTCATATGATTAACAATACATTTTCAGCTTATTTTTTTTACACAGCTGTTAATTGGTCACCACTCTATTATATAGAAGTAAAGACAAGTACAGTAAAATTACAAAGTAAGTAAATACAAAACAGTGACTGATGTTACTACTGTGTAATTACAGGTAGGCTGTAAGAGCAAATGCTCCTATAACGACTGACCGTAGTCAAATGAATTCAAAGGAATGAACTGTACTATTTCTATAGGCCAAGGCCACACTATCATTTCTACTAGGTGAACCCACAAATGGTTTCCTGACGTGTCCAAGACAACCTCCTGTGTTGTTGGTAATGAAATACCTGTCCAGATGTCAGAGTACATCAGTTGACTATGGGAACACCAGGCTACGAGTGAGGACTCAAATCGTTTCGCCTAGCTTATGTTGCTATGTCTGAACCGTGACTGACTCACACCATATTAGGACGATTTTGCTACTATAGGCTTTTATGTGTTTCAGGGGTAGATTCTCTAAAACGACGTTGGAGGCAGCCTATGGTAGAGAAAGTAACATTTAATTTTCTGGTAACAGCTCTGTTGGACAATCATGCAGTCAGCCTGCTAATTGCATGCTCCCTCAAAACATGTGACATGTGGCACTGCACATTTTAGAATGGACTTTTATTGTCCACAGCACAAAGTGCACCTGTGTAATGATCATGCTGTTTAATCAGCTTCTTGATATTCCATACTTGTCAGGTGGGTGGATTATCTTGGCAAAGGAGAAATGCTCACTAACAGGGATGTAAACAGATTTCTGCAAACATTTTGAGTGAATAAGCTTTTTGTGCGTATGGAACATTTCTGGGATGTTTTGTTTCAGCTCATGAAACATGGGACCAACACTTTACATGTTGCGTTTATATTTTTATAGTTAAGGGCCTAATGAATTTATTTCAATTAACTGATTTCCTCATATGAAATGCAACTCAGTAAAATCTTTGAAATTGTTGCATGTTGTGTTTATATTTTTATTCAGTATATACTGTATATATAATGTTTATTTACAGTCGGGTCTCAACTTACTATTGAGAGTAAAAATAGTCGCGTAAAAAAATCTGTAGTGTAACGAATGTCGTCGGGAGAAGGAGAAGGACCAAGGTGCAGCGTGGTAAGTATTCATAATACTTTTAATAAATACGAACACTTGAACAAAAACAACAAAGCGACAAACGAACAGTTCTGCAAGGTGCAATACACAAAACTACCCACCAAGCACAGGTGGGAATGAGGCTACCCAAGTATGGTTCTCAGAGACAAAAATAGACAGCTGCCTCTGATTGAGAACCACACCAGGCCAAACACCTAGAAATACAACATAGAACAAAACATAGAATGCCCACCCCAACTCACGCCCTGACCAAACCAAAATAGACATAAAAAAGGAACTAAGTGTCACGATCGTCTTAAAGGTGAAAGAGAGGACCAAGGCGCAGCGTGATATAAATACATCTTCTTTTTAATAGAAGAAACAAACACTAATACAAACTAGACAACACGACGCTAACAAACAAAAGTGCAGACACAAGCAACTAACGTCAAGACATAGACAATTACCCACAACCTACCTAATGCCTATCGCTGCCTAAATATGGCTCTCAATCAGAGACAACGATAGACAGCTGTCTCTAATTGAGAACCAATCCAGGCAACCATAGACTTACATAAACACCTACACTGAACACAACCCCATGAACTCTACCAAAACCCCCTAGACAATACAAACACCCTAGACTAGACAAAAACACACAAACATCCCCCATGTCACACCCTGACCTAACTAAAATAATAAAGAAAACAAAGATAACTACGGCCAGGGCGTGACACTAAGGTCAGGGCGTGACAGGTAGTTAGTCTAGCCAGCCTAAACAACAGTACTTTCCCTCTTTTACAAAACTTTTCTGTCAATATATTTTAATAAACCGAATCAGAATTGTTGGTGCAAATGCCAGCTTGCCACACGTTTGCCGGTGGCCCTGCTGTGCTGATCTCTGCAACATAGATAGATAGAAATCACCACATAATGCTACAAATAAAGAAACATATCCTATATGCATGTTCTATTATCTCAACATTTCAAGTTAGTATTTTGACATTTTGAGTTTGTGTCTAAAAATGTCAACTTAATATCGCACATTTTTTGTTAGTATCTGGAAATGTTGAGATGGTATCTGGAAATGTTGAGTTAGTATCTAAAAAAATGTAGATAGCAGCTCAAGATTTTGAGATAGTATCTTGACATTTTGAGACAGTATTGATCTTTTTTGTTTTCGCGGGCGGAATGGGCTTCCATTGCCAGGAGTTCTTCCAGGATCTGATCAGAAAACCTCTGTCTATCAGTGTATCAGTGTTCTGTTACTTGTCATGTGTTGCGTTTTATTGTGGACCCCCTGGAAGAGTAGCTGCAGCAAAATCTAACAGCTATCCAATTAAACAAATAAACATATTATATTATAAATGGCCTATTATATTAAAACATTACATTCTAAAAATGTTTCACAGCAGATGTATTACTATGTGTCACG
Source organism: Salvelinus fontinalis (assembly GCF_029448725.1). Classification (NCBI taxonomy): domain Eukaryota; kingdom Metazoa; phylum Chordata; class Actinopteri; order Salmoniformes; family Salmonidae; genus Salvelinus; species Salvelinus fontinalis. Next base: position 13,295,157 of record NC_074688.1, on the reverse strand, counting down.
TTCCGACCATAGTTCTTGTGTGTTGTGCTTGTTTTAGTGTTGGTCAGGACGTGAGCTGGGTGGGCATTCTATGTTGTGTGTCTAGTTTGTCTGTTTCTATGTTTGGCCTAATATGGTTCTCAATCAGAGGCCGATGTTTTGTGTTGTCTCTGATTGGGAATCATATATGGGTGGCTTGTTTTTGTGTTGAGGATTGTGGGTGGTTGTTTCCTGTCTCTGTGTTTTCTCTGCACCAGATAGGGCTGTATCGGTAAGCCACGTTTGTTATTTTGTAAGTGTTCACTGTTTAATCGTCATTATTAAATCATGTTGAACACGAGCCCCGCTGCGTCTTGGTCCGATCCCTGCTACACCTCCTCTTCAGACAAGGAGGAAGGCTGCCGTTACACTATGTCATACCCTTCAACTAAGGCCCAGAGTTTTACCTGCTTAGGTTAGGATACCAGATCAGGAAAATCTCTTGGCCACACCACAGAAAAACAATCCCCCCCCCACTACTACTCTGGGATGCCACCTCTGAAATCGCCACACAAGGTTACAAATTAAGAAACATACCTGTATGATCTACTGACAGAATGTCTACATACTATCTAATACTGTTGACGTAGTACCTAAACATTTAGACTTATGTATCTCGCATTTTCAACTTAGTATCTAAAAATGTTGACTTGCATATCTCAACAATTTGAGATAATATCACAAAATTCTGACATACATACATGTCTCTCCATTTTTTTTGCGGCTGAGTATTTTTCTCCGTTCATACAGGAGTAATAAAGCCCTAGCGCATTAATTTTGTGGGGGGATTGCAGCACCCTCAGCACCCTTAATTACCGCGGCTATGCACACGGGCCTACTGTTAGACACTATAATACTATTAGTGTATGTGTAATGTAGTACTGGTAATCAGAGACGTTCGCGACGCCTTTTCAAGGAGGAAAGAAAAGGAAAACCATATACGTGCATGACTTTTCAGAGGCGGTGGGAAATCGGGCTTGTCTTCGAACTCGGAGCACTTTTATCAAGTGCTGGGTGATTATGTTGAGGAGACCTAGAGCTGCATAGATGTGTCACAATTTCCCAGGATTGTCATACAATTGCGAACATCGATCAGGTGAAGCAGTGATTCAAGCCAAAGGGGATGGTTCCTGGCATCAAGCAACAAGCGAGGCTTGTGCCAAGAAGGGGGAAGACCAAGAATTGAAAGCGGGGTTTAATTTCTCGTTTTTTGGAAGTCTTGTGCGCCGAAGACACCGAAATCAAACTGTTTTCCTGTTCGGGAAAGGCGTTATCCACCCCAAAGCGTCCGGACTGTGTGATACATCAACAACATAGTAGAGTGACAAGGTACAGGTTGAGTCAAAGGAGTTTATCAGAGTGCGGTGGGAAGAGAAACACGGATCAAGACAGCAGCACAGCAGCATAGGTTTTCATGTCTCCTCTCCACACACCTGGAAAGGTAAGTTTATGCTCTCTATAATAATGTATTATTAGATGATAATGCCAAGTGATTTATTTAGTTTCACCTCACTGAATGACAACGTCGCATGATTAACACCCCTGGACAAACCTATCATAAAAACATGTTTGTGTTTTTTGGTTCTCTGTTTTATATACATGTTATTAATAGCTATGAGCATACTCTATCCTCTCAATCTACATACTTTAAGCTATCCTCTCTAGCTACATACTTTACGCTATGTAGGCGTATTGTTTCATATTGATAACGTGTTTGTCTGCCACAAAGTGAATGAGGATAGCCTTTGTATAGTAGATACGACACAGACAGTACAGTATATGTGTTACTGATCATATAAACGATTTACTGGTGTAATAACAACAAACTTTCTGAGCGTGTCTAGCAAAACGAGTGAATGTGACTGATCATTTGGCGGCCGCGTTGAGTCATTGATAGCATATTCTAATGAGTACGCAGAGACGTGATCAAAAACCCACAGTTGAGTCAAAAATGATTTATTTGGCCACAGTAACATTTCTGTAGTTATTCACCATAATCTTCAACACAATTTAAAGTGTTTAATGGAGTGTTTCTTTGCCGGTTTTGAAAGCCTGTCCCCGACCCTCTTGCCAAAACCGCACTGTAGCCTACAGTAGTGCATGCAAGGGAATGTCCACGATCTCACTCAGAGATGATGAAACCATGTTTTCATTGCAGATTTTTTGGTCTGGTTTCCTGGACATAGATTAAGCCTATAGTCCTGGACTAAAAAGCATGTTCCTTAAAGTAGCTCAGGAGGGCCCTTCTTGCTCAAACAACATGAAGTTCTCCGGCAAATCAGCTGGAAAGTAATCTATCCAGAGTGGACAAATAAAACATCTCAGTACCCCTTATGATCTTAATTAAAGCCATAAAGATTCTATCAAAATACTAGAGGGGCTGTGTCATACTATAATGGGGCAAAAATGTCAGCCATCCTGTTCAGGGAGAAATCCAAAACCAGTATCATTGCAAATTAATGGCAGTAGAGGCTTTTGTGATGCATTTCCTGCTTTTATTTATGCAGGAAAATAAAAGTAAGGCATGTGATGTATCAGAAATTGTGTGATAGAACTATAGCCAACCTAAAATATTGTCATATAATTATGAATACAGTTTATACCGTTTTTATACACATTTTCTGTATAAATAGCCTCTAAAATATATACCGTAGCATTGTTGGATACTTGTTTCTGCTTGTCTTGAAGGGCATTCTAGAGCGTGCGTTATTTCCCTATAACAGATGGTATATTAGCACGGTAGAATTCAATGGCTGTAGTTCATTCATACTGTACATGTTCTATGTTAGAGCTGCTTTTGAAAGCAAAAGTCAAATTTAAAACGTTATTGGCATTGTTGAATTCGATTTTCATAATAGTGAGCTAGGACTGATGGTTTAGTTAGCTAAACAATCAAGTCTATTTGTTTGTTTACCAAGCCAACTACTGTAGCTATCTAGTAAACTTGCTAGCTACTTCAGTGGGTTTTGAACACATTTCTACCTGTCACGACTTCCGCCGAAGTCGGCTCCTCTCCTTGTTCGGGCGGCATTCGGCAGTCGACGTCACCGACTTTCTAGCCATCGCCGCTCCATTTTTCATGTATCCATTTGTTTTGTCTTGTTCCCTGCACACCTGGTTTTCATTCCCCAATCAATCTACATGTATTTATTCCTCTGTTCCCCGTCATGTCTTTGTGTAAGATTGTTTGTGTTATGTGTATTTTGTCTATTGGTGTTTTGGTCTATGTTCCGTGTTTTGGGCACGTGTTTGTGCTTTTGATATTTTACCGGAATAAAGTGTGCACCTGTTCACTTCACTCTGCTCTCCTGCACCTGACTTTGCCTCCAGTACACATCAAGTGACACTACCGGCAAGTGAACAAATGTCTAGCGGCAAATGTGTTACATTAAAGCAATGGTATGAAAGGGATAATCAATTTAGCACTCTATGCGTTCTCTGGAAAATAATGCAACTCTTTGGAAGGTTAGTTCCACTCCGCTAGCAAGTCGTTGAACACACCTTCCACGTCGTTCATTATTTTCCGTAGAGCTAGCCCCTCGTTGATTATCCCTTACGTAAACAGACCATAAATGTCTCAAATGTTGTTTTATTGGAAAGCTGTGAGTCCTATTATATGATACAATATCACTACTTGTTACATTTACGACTTGTCTAAGTCCTCAACTGAATTGAGTCAGTGTATGGCTGTGGAGATTGACTGCATTGTTTAAATAGAATGTTGTCATATTGGCAGTTAATTTGAAAATGTATCATTCGTCTGAAACTGTCAGTCTAGCTAACACACATACAGTGCAGACATTTTATTCACATTCATTGTTTTACACAATATCTTACAGCAGCACTGGCAAATCACAGTTGACCAACTCCCTGACCAACATGGCTGACCTTTGGACCATCATAAGAATGGTCATGGCCATTCTACTATTCTAATTCCTAATTTTATAATTGAGCACCCCTCCCCATTCCCTCTCTTGGCCCTTGACAGCATATTAGTCATGGGAGAGTTCATGGCAGAAAAAGAGAGGGAGGATTGTATTTGTGTAGTAATAGTTTAATCTGAAAAATCACAGTCATCCCTGGGTACATTTACAGTTGAAGTCGGAAGTTTACATACACTTTAGCCAAATATACTTAAACTTTTCACAATTCCTGACATTTAATCCTAGATATAATTCCCTGTTTTAGGTCAATTCGGCTCACCACTTTATTTTAAGAATGTGAAATGTCAGAATAATAGTAATGAGAATGATTTATTTCAGCTTTTATTTCTTTCATCACATTCCCAGTGGGTCATGAGTTTACATACACTCAATTAGTATTTGGTAGCATTGCCTTTAAATTGTTTAACTTGGGTCAAACATTTCGGGTAGCCTTCCACAAGCTTCCCACAATAAATTGGGTGAATGTTGGCCCATTCCTCCTGATAGAGCTGGTGTAACTGAGTCAGGTTTGTAGGCCTCCTTGCTCGCACAAGCTTTTTCAGTTCTGCCCACAAATTTTCTATAGGATTGAGGTCAGGGCTTTGTGATGGTCACTCCAATACCTTGACTGTTGTCCTTAAGGCATTTGCCACAACTTTGGAGGTATGCTTGGGGTCATTGTCCATTTGGAAGAACCATTTGCAACCAAGGTTTGACTTCCTGACTGACTGATGTCTTGAGATGGTGCTTCAATATATCCACATAATTTTCCTGCCTCATGATGCCATCTAGTTTGTGAAGTGCACCAGTCCCTCCTGCAGCAAAGCACCCCCCATAACTTGATGCTGCCACCCCCGTGCTTCACGGTTGGGACGGTGTTCTTCGGCTTGCAAGCCTCCCCCTTTTTCCTCCAAACATAACGATGGCCATTATGGCCAAACAGTTCTATTTTTGTTTCATCAGACCAGAGGATATTTCTCCAAAATGTATTAACTTTGTCCCCATATGCAATTGAAAACCGTAGTCTGGCTTTTTTTATGGCGGTTTTGGAGCAGTGGCTTCTTCCTTGCTGAGCGGCCTTTCAGGTTATGTCGATATAGGACTCGTTTTACTGTGGATATAGATACTTTTGTACCTGTTTCCTCCAGAATCTTCACAAGGTCCTTTGCTGCTGTTCTGGGATTGATTTGCACTTTTCGCTCACCAAAGTACATTAATCTCTAGGAGACAGAACGCGTCTCCTTCCTGAGCAGTATGATGGCTGCATGGTCCCATGGTGTTTATACTTGCATACTTTTGTTTGTACAGCTGAACGTGGTACCTTCAGCCGTTTGGAAATTGCTCCCAAGGATGAACCAGACTTGTGGAGGTCTACAATTTTTTTTTCTGAGGTCTTGGCTGATTTCTTTTGATTTTCCCATGATGTCAAGCAAAGAGGCACTGAGTTTGAAGGTAGGCCTTGAAATACATCCACAGGTACACTTCCAATTGACTCCAATTATGTCAATTAGCCCATCAGAAGCTTCTAAAGCCATGACATCATTTTCTGGAATTTTTCAAGCTGTTTAAAGGCACAGTCAACTTAGTGTATGTAAACTTCTGATCCACTGGAATTGTGATGCAGGGCTTTATAAGTGAAATAATCTGTCTGTAAACAATTGTTGGAAAAATGACTTGTGTCATGTACAAAGTAGATATCCTAACCAACTTGCCAAAACTATAGTTTGTTAACAAGAAATTTTTGGAGTGGCTGAAAAACGAGTTTTAATGACTCCAACCTAAGTGTATGTAAACTTCTGACTTCAACTGTATAGTCAAGGTGGATGACTTAATATCAGCCAGGTCTTTAGCAGGGATCAACTGGTTGGAGCTATTTTCAAAGAACATCCCTCCTTCTATGTCACTCACTGCCAATATAAACGGGCAAGATTTCCCCTGCAAACATGTTGTGTGCATATGCACCTAGTCAATAGCAAACACAGATTATTCACTGGCATTGAACTGAACTGAAATATAGTTCCTTGTCTTCTTTGACAAGCCTTCTGAAGATCTTCGTTGGACAATTTCCAAACGCGTGATTCATCATTATTTTCTCGTCCAGCACAGTCCGGACTTACTAGACAAGCATTTGAGTGTTGGCAAACACTTGACAGGCAAGGCCTTTGGTGTGGCAATCTTAATAATTCCTCTCTCATAGCAAAACATCTATGATGTTTAACACGCAGTGAACTGTGTCTTACTTATTTTGAACATGGCCATGTCGCGCGGTCGTATACATCATCTTGGGAGCTGGGCTGAAGTCGGAGTCTTATGGGAGAAAGGGTATTGTTTGGCTATTTGGACCATATCAAAGGGAATAATGGGAATAGGAATTGGTCATGGAATTTGACCGGAGCAACAGGAAGCGTCCCAAACCCTCCCTCTCTGCCCTGAGTTTTCAGGCCCCTGCAATCTGGAGCTTACATGCAGATAAGTCCTGTTTGCTTTGAAAGCTGGCATTCCGTTCCTTCCTCAGCCCAGTTCCAGCCTTTTTGAAATAGAAAAAAGCCCCCTCTCTTTCAGCAACTTGTCCTGTCTTCGTTTCCCCTAACCCCCTAACTTCAGGAGTGTGAGCCCCCTTCCCCCAAATGCTCAGAGGGAATAGACGTAATCCCCATATCCTTCTGGAGCACAGGTCTCCAGCTCCAGGAATTTGGACGAGTTTGGACTGATGAGCTTCCCAGCTCTGTGCAACTGGGTCCCCCAGCAGAAGCAAAGAGACAGCCTGCAAATACCAGCAATGCACATCTGATTATTCAGCACAGTCAGAAACCTGCACACAACAATGTACTCTTAGTTTGGCCTCTAGGTTTTTATTAACTCAGTGATGTATGGAAACAGACGTATGTCTTATTGGTCTATGTGGGTTTGCCTGCATATGATGAAAGTATATGTCTTTGAATGGCAAGATATGGTGATCTGTATTCTGGTCTTATGTCCGTTGAAGCAGACACACGGCTCTGATTTGACGGTCACTTTTTAGGACTCTCTACATCCTAAATTAACAATAATTGTAGAGCATTTGGCTGGGAAAGACAAAGAACTACCATATTCCTCTGAGATAAGCAGCCTCTACGCTGCTCAGAATTTAGCGGCGACAGTGAGAGAACGGGATACCGCAATATTACGGACCTCACAGCTCACTTAGTGGCTGGCCTGTGGAGGAACAAGACCCTGGAAGCATTTCAAAGGGCTGTCAGGTTTGAAGATGTCACGAGGAAAAGAGACAAGAGAGGAAAAGAGAGAGGGTAGAAAGAGACCTTTTTTTCCTCTCCTCTTTCTCCTCTCCTCTCCTTTTTCTCCTCTCCTCTTTCTCGTCTTTCTCCTCCATCTCCCTCCTCCCCTCTTTCTCCTCTTTCTCTTTCTCCTCTCCTCTTTCTCCTCTCCTCTTTCTCCTCTATCTCCCTCCTCCCCTTTTTCTCCTCTTTCTCTTTCTCCTCTCCTCTTTCTCCTCTCCTCTCCCCTTTCTCCTCTCGTCTTTCTCCTCTCCTCTCCTTTTTCTCCTCTCTTTCTCCTCTCCTCTCCTTTTTCTCCTCTCCTCTTTCTCCTCTCCTCTCCTCTTTCTCCTCTCCTCTTTCTCCTCTCTACTCTTTCTCTCCTCGTTCTCCTCTCCTCGTTTTCCTCTCCTCTTTCCCTTCTCATCTTTCTCCTCTCCTCTTTCTCCTCTCCTCTTTCTCCTCTCCTCTTTCTCCTTTCGTCTTTCCCCTCTCCTCTTTCCCCTCTCCTCTTTCTCCTTTCGTCTTTCCCCCTCTCCCCTTACTCCTCTCCTCTTTCTCCTCTTTCTCCTCTTTCTCCTCTCCTCTCCTCTTTTCCCTCTCCTCTTTTTCCTCTTTCTCCTCCCATCTCCTCTTTCTCCTCCCCTCTCCTCTTTCCCCTCTCCTCTTTATCCTCTTTCTCCTCTCCTCTTTCTCCTATTTCTCCTATTTATCGTCTTTCTCCTCTCCTCTTTCTCCTCTCCTCTCATCTCCTCTTTCTCCTCTCCTCTTTCCCCTCTCCTCTTTCTCATCTCCTCTCCTCTTTCCTCTCCTCTTTCTCCTCTCCTCTTTCTCCTCTCCTCTCCTCTTTCTCCTCTTTCTCCTCTCGTCTCCTCTTTCTCCTCCCCTCTTTCTCCTCCCCTCTTTCTCCTCCCCTCTTTCTCCTCCCCTCTCCTCTTCTCTCCTCTTTCTCCTCTCCTCTTATGTTGGGGAGCCCTTTGGTTTTCCTTAAGGCAGCTGGGATTTTATTCCCACGTGCCGGTGTGTATATTGTGTGTGTGTGGTTATGTGATTTTATTCCCATGTGCCGGTGTGTATATTGTGGTTGTGTGTGGCTGTGAATGTGTTCATTTGTCTGTCAGGTGACTCAGGACCACACTGTCTCTTGGGAAGGTTTTCCCTGAGTCATCAATCCCACCTCTCCCTCTCACGGCACACACACATCAAATCAAATCAAGTTTATTTTATATAGCCCTTCGTACATCAGCTAATATCTCGAAGTGCTGTACAGAAACCCAGCCTAAAACCCCAAACAGCAAGCAATGCAGGTGTAGAAGCACGGCGGCTAGGAAAAACTCCCTAGAAAGGCCAAAACCTAGGAAGAAACCTAGAGAGGAACCAGGCTATGAGGGGTGGCCAGTTCTCTTCTAGGTGTGCCGGGTGAAGATTATAACAGAACATGGCCAAGATGTTCAAATGTTCATAAATTACCAGCATGGTCAAATAATAATCAGGAGTAAATGTCAGTTGGCTTTTCATAGCCGATCATTAAGAGTATCTCTACCGCTCCTGCGGTCTCTAGAGAGTTGAAAACAGCAGGTCTGGGACAGGTAGCACGTCCGGTGGACAGGTCAGGGTTCCATAGCCGCAGGCAGAACAGTTGAAACTGGAACAGCAGCAAGGCCAGGTGGACTGGGGACAGCAAGGAGTCATCATGCCCGGTAGTCCTGACGCATGGTCCTAGGGCTCAGGTCCTCCGAGAGAGAGAAAGAAAGAGAGAAGGAGAGAATTAGAGAGAGCATACTTAAATTCACACAGGACACCGGATAAGACAGAAGTACTCCAGATATAACCAACTGACCCTAGCCCCCTGACACATAAACTACTGCAGCATAAATACTGGAGGCTGAGACAGGAGGGGTCAGGAGACACTGTGGCCCCATCCGATGATACCCCCGGACAGGGCCAAACAGGAAGGATATAACCCCATCCACTTTGCCAAAGCACAGCCCCCACACCACTAGAGGGATATCTTCAACCACCAACTTACCATCCTGAGACAAGGCAGAGTATAGCCCACAAAGATCTCCACCACAGCACAAACCAAGGGGGGGCGCCAACCCAGACAGGAAGATCACGTCAGTAACTCAACCCACTCAAGTGACGCACCCATCCTAGGGACGGCATGAAAGAGCACCGGTAAGCCAGTGACTCAGCCCCTGTAATAGGGTTAGAGGCAGAGAATCCCAGTGGAGAGAGGGGAACCGGCCAGGCAGAGACAGCAAGGGCGGTTCGTTGCTCCAGAGCCTTTCCGTTCACGTTCACACTCCTGGGCCAGACTACACTCAATCATATGACCTACTGAAGAGATAAGTCTTCAGTAAAGACTTAAAGGTTGAGACCGAGTCTGCGTCTCTCACATGGGTAGGCAGACTATTCCATAAAAATGGAGATCTATAGGAGAAAGCCCTGCCTCCAGCTGTTTGCTTAGAAATTCTAGGGACAATTAGGAGGCCTGCGTCTTGTGACCGTAGCGTACGTGTAGGTATGTACGGCAGGACCAACTCAGAAAGATAGGTAGGAGCAAGCCCATGTAACGCTTTATAGGTTAACAGTAAAACTTTGAAATCAGCCCTTGCCTTAACAGGAAGCCAGTGTAGGGAAGCTAGCACTGGAGTAATATGATCAAATTTCTTGGTTCTAGTCAGGATTCTAGCAGCCGTATTTAGCACTAACTGAAGTTTATTTAGTGCTTTATCCGGGTAGCCAGAAAGTAGAGCATTGCAGTAGTCTAACCTAGAAGTAACAAAAGCATGGATTAATTTTTCTGCATCATTTTGCACAGAACATTTCTGTCTGTCCAGAGTAACGCCGAGGTCCTTCACAGTTTTATTTGAGACGACTTTACAACCATCAAGATTAATTGTCAGATTTAACAGAAGATCTCTTTGTTTCTTGGGACCTAGAACAAGCATATCTGTTTTGTCCGAGTTTAAAAGTAGAACGTTTTCAGCCATCCACTTCCTTATGTCTGAAACACAGGCTTCTAGCGAGGGCAATTTTGGGGCTTCACCATGTTTCATTGAAATGTACAGCTGTGTGTCATCCGCATAGCAGTGAAAGTTAACATTATGTTTTCGAATGACATCCCCAAGAGGTAAAATATATAGTGAAAACAATAGTGGTCCTAAAATGGAACCTTGAGGAACACCGAAATGTACAGTGATTTGTCAAACTATTCAGAGACAAACTGATATCTTTCCGACAGATAAGATCTAAACCAGGCCAGAACTTGTCCGTGTAGACTAATCTGGGTTTCCAGTCTCTCCAAAAGAATGTGGTGATCGATGGTATCAAAGGCAGCACTAAGGTCTAGTAGCACGAGGACAGATGCAGAGCCTCGGTCTGACGCCATTAAAAGGTCATTTACCACCTTCACAAGTGCAGTCTCAGTGCTATGATGGGGTCTAAAACCAGACTGAAGTGTTTCGTATACATTGTTTGTCTTCAGGAAGGCAGTGAGTTGCTGCGCAACAGCTTTTTTTTTAAAAATTGAGAGGAATGGAAGATTCGATATAGGCCGATAGTTTTTTATATTTTCTGGGTCAAGGTTTGGCTTTTTCAAGAGAGGCTTTATTACTGCCACTTTTAGTGAGTTTGGTACACATCCGGTGGATAGAGAGCCGTTTGTTATGTTCAACATAGGAGGGGCAAGCACATGAAGCAGCTCTTTCAGTAGTTTAGTTGGAATAGGATCCAGTATGCAGCTCGAAGGTTTAGAGGCCATGATTATTTTCATCATTGTGTCAAGAGATATAGTACTAAAACACTTAAGTGTCTCTCTTGATCCTAGGCCCTGGCAGAGTTGTGCAGACTCAGGACAGCTAAGCTTTGAAAGAATACGCAGATTTAAAGAGGAGTCCGTAATTTGCTTTCTAATGATCATGATCTTTTCCTCAAAGAAGTTCATGAATTTATTACTGCTAAAGTGAAAGCCATCCTCACTTGGGGAATGCTGCTTTTTAGTTAGCTTTGCAACAGTATCAAAAAGAAATTTTGGATTGTTCTTATTTTCCCCAATTAAGTTGGAAAAGTAGGATGAAAGTAAAGTAGGATGACATAAATGTCTCCTCCCCCGGGTCCGTGGCCCCCACTCTTTCCTTGCGACCCCTTCATTGTAAATACCCCGTCTCCCCATCCTCACTCCTCCAATTTACATCCCCATCTCTTTCCCAATACCTCTTCAGCTCTTTCTCTCCCAACGTCTCTCCCTCCCTGGCTCCATGCACTGTGTATGACACCTTTCTGCCTTTCCTGGCACCTCTGTGCCCATTAACCCCCCCCCTCCCCCCCACACACACACAATACAGTACAAAGACAGCAGACTGTGTTGTCACCCCCTACAGTACAGTACAACACCACACAGACAGACTTATTCTCTTATATAGTACGTCTCAGCATCTATAATTAGTCCCGTACATGCACGAAGAGAAATGGAATTTCCCTCCTGGCACGCTGTTTGACTGCCTCGTGGATTCTAGTGCCTCCCCCCATTGCCTTTCCTTATGGCCCCATTCTTTACTACAGCCGATGCCACTTTTATAGAGCTCCAGAAAGTTTGGATGTTACACCTTTACCGGGCCAATTTGATGGATTTTCTTCTCGCCTTAAGTTCTCTAGGGGATTGATGGCCAGAAAGGAGCAGAACACAGGATAATTCTAGTCTTTTGTCTCTGATTGCTGACATCACAAGGTTGATGTCAACTACCCCATCCATGCCGGGTAGTGTCCCTGTTACACCAATTTTTCCCTGGTGGCGTCGCCACATTGTTTACTTGGTAATTGCTCACATGTAGCACGTTACTGAAGAACACAGCTGTTATTTTGATGGAGCGGCTGCTTAACTTAGTTAACCAGAATTGCAACTTCTCCGTTTTGGACAGAGTGCCCTCTGAGAGTTGTGGTTGGGCGTGAAATAAATAAACAGCATAATTTCATAAAACGGGCCTACATAGGCAAAGATGTTGACCCTAAGTCAACCCGGCTCAAAACAGAAAGCCTGTCCATCACACCCAATTGAAAATCTTCTCAAATCACATTTAGTGTTCGTCGTTGGCCACAGCAGCACGACTGTGTCCGTCTGCTTCAAATAACTTCCGATGACCAGTCCAGATCATAAATAAAGTGTCTGCTATGAAATGGCACATATTACACCTATATATTTCGCTAACATTTAAATCAATGAGCTTTTAACCCTTGCTCCTCCGAACCACTGAGTCTACTGTAATTCACCATGACTCAACAGAACTCCATTTATTATCCGCTCCTGGTCAGCTGCCTCGACAGAAGAATATTGTCTCTGACTAGAATTCTGAGGGTCATATTAATTTAGCGGTTGAGACGACTGAGTGTTCAGCTCATTAATTGAGCGCCGAGATAACAAAGAACAACTGTTGCACGGCAGAACCATGAGCGAACAGAGACAACGTACCGTGTGCCCTACATACAGTCGCTTATACTCCACCACTGGACCGGTCTCTTTAGACTACCACCCTTACCTCTCTTGACCAAACACTTTCAGTTTATTCTATGTGCCTGTGTGTATATTTCTGGGGGACTGTATGAGTTTGTCTATGTGTGTTAGTGTGTGTTCCACATGCCCGTGCCGTCCCCCTACCCAGCGTTTTCCATTAGGATTGTGGGCTTGTCCAGCCCTCCCTCCCTGCTCCCTCCCTGACACAGAAGAAGCCCTTTGTTGTCTGAGAGAATAAGGAGGTGGCAGGAGAGAAGAGTCTGGGCTGTGGCCCACTATGGGCTGCTGGGCCTCTCTGATCCAGGGGGAACATGGACTCAGCTGGTCCTCTGACAATGGCCGCTGCCCGCTCTGCCTCTGGATGGACAATGGAGCGGCCTCTCTGTCGCTGATGCGCGCCCCCGTTGTTGTGGTCCCTAGCGGTCATCGTCCCTCTCTCTCCCTCTGTATTTATTTGTGTTTTTGTAGCCCCCCCCCATCATCCTTGCCTCCAAAACTGACCCCATCTGTGACCCTGTCAACTGTTTAACATCCCAAGGTTGCCCCCCCTCTTCCTCTCTCCCCACACGCATACTGTTTGTTCAAGAGTACAGTGTGTGCGTGTGTGCGTTCAATTGTTCAGTAGGTTGACCGTTTCCCTCGTCACATCCTTGACACAGATTCCAGGGAAGTTTGATGAGGTTAAAAACACTGCGCTGTGAATTTGCGCTGTGAATTTGCGCTGTGAATTTGCTTATCAAGAACAACAATCTCACAAATCCAATGTTACCTAGTGATTTTCCCAGGATCACTTTGTGTGTTTTTTGGGATTGTGACATCAGTTATCTCAAGATAGTAGAGCTATAAGCTGTCAGCTCAGATGGTAGAGCTGAGGAACCTATGGCAGTGGGTGGAGATTTACAACAGTTCAATTGTTGTATTATTGTTTCTAGTAAATTTAGCTAGCTGGCTTTCTGGATAGCCAATAATTGTTTGGAATCCTATTTTGCGTCATGCCTATAATTTTGAGATATGACATAATGGCCAGCTGGTCCATAGGGACCAGTCGGCTGGAATTGTTAATAGGAATCAACTATAACGGCTCGACTGATGTCTGCATGGTTCTGTGGATTGGATCTATGTGTTAGGTTTCAGGTAAGACCCAAGTGCGGACTGTGTTGAAGTAACAATGTTTATTGTAACAACAGGGGCAGGCAAACGACAGGTCAAAGCAGGCAGGGGTCGATAATGCAGAGAAGTGGCAAAGGTACAGGACGGCAGGCAGTCTCATTGGCTGGCAGAGTGGTCAGGCAAGCGGGCTCAGAGTCAGGACAGGCAAGGGTCAAAATCAAGAGTACAAGAAAAAGAGAGACTGGGGAAAAACAGGAGAAGAGAAAACGCTGGTTGACTTGAACAAACAAGACGAACTGGCACAGACAGACAGAAAACACAGGTATAAATACCCAGGGGATAAGTGGGGAAGATGGGCGACATATGGAGGGGGGTGGGGACAAGCATAAGGACAGGTAAAACAGATCAGGGCATGGCACTATGAGTTCAACAGCAAAAGAGACACTTGATCAATGAGTTCAACAGCATAACAGACACTTGATCAATCAATCAATCAAATGTATTTATAAAGCCCTTCTTACATCAGCTGATGTCACAAAGTGCTGTACAGAAACCCAGCCTAAAACCCCAAACAGCAAGCAATGCAGGTGTAGAAGCAATGCAGGTGTAGAAGCACGGTGGCTCAGAAAAACTCCCTAAAAAGGCCGGAACCTAGGAAGAAACCTAGAGAGGAACCAGGCTATGAAGGGTGGCCAGTCCTCTTCTGGCTGTGCCGGGTGGAGATTATAACAGAACATGGCCAAGTTGTTCAAATGTTCATAGATGACCAGCAGGGTCAAATGATAATAATCACAGTGGTTGTATAGCGTGCAACAGGTCAGCACCTCAGGAGTAAATGTCAGTTGGCTTTTCATAGCCGATCAATGAGTTCAACAGCATAACAGACACTTAATCAATGAGTTCAACAGACACTTGATCAATGAGTTCAACAGCACAACAGACACTTGCATTAGAATAACAAAGAGCATGATAGTTAAGCTGACTGCAGAAAATGAACTTTAGAGGGGATGCCTGGAATTAGAACACACAGTCATTTGTACTGGATTTTACGCGTATGATTAGACTCGTGGTGGTTTTGATTAGAGTGATATAAACGTTTGTTTAACTAGGAATAGAGCTTTATCTAGTATGGCCTCAATGAGCCGCATTATGGTTTTGTTTCGAGTAACTGTTTTATGGAAAAGGAACACATCCGTTACTTGAACTGTACATCCCTAAAGAAAAGTACAGGCCTGAACTAAGTTCAAAAATATACAACTCAAGGCTGTAGCCAGTGAAAAATGCACATCTTGTGCAATTTTATTTCGCTAACACAAACAGGCATAGAGTGACACAGTAACACATACACTGACACAGCCACACAGAGCACACACAGAGCACACACAGAGCACACACAGATGCACATACACACACGCTCTGAAGCAGCTGTTCTGTCCCGTAGCTGTGTTCTGTCAGCGCGGAGGTTGGTGTCTATCCGTCGGCCGTGTCAGATAGCATAGCTGAGCTGAAAGAGCTCTCGGATGCACCTGGAGCAGCGGCATGAGAGATGCGACCGAAATGTGCCTCTCACGGGCTATCCTTCATAATGATGTACCAGGAACATTGTAGAGTGCTCCGAGAACATTACAGTACACACGGTTGTACAAGCGGGCTTGGGGGTGGCTGCTATGCTTCACGCTTCAGCAAAGTCCCTCTAACCTCACTGTAACCTCAGAGTTAACCAGATGTTGCCCCCCCCCCCCCCCCCCCCCCCACAGACAAACACTATTAGAAACTACACTTAGGAGGTTTTGTGGGGGAAGCAAAGTTAATTCTTACCACAATTCAGGAATTTCCCAGCAAACAAGCGGTGGAGCCAAGAAAATGTATATGGGGTAGACCCACAGGGCCGAGTGGTGTTGTGAAGTATTCTGAAGGATTCATCGTAGTGCTTACAGGAAGAGACGTGGCTTTTAATTAGGTAATACAGTACTGGAAACAGGCCCTGGAAATGAAATGGGGGAGTTGGGGTGGGAGAATGTTTTGAGGACATGGCTTGGAATAGCTCCAGGACAATTTCTTAATTTCTTATGGTTGCAAAAAGTCCAGAACAGATCATTGAACTTGGCTAATGGCAAAGTAACGTTTGATTTCCATCGCAGACATGAACCATTATGATAGATGGAGAGAGGCCTATGTGGCCTGCGTCATGCCAACACAAACACAAAGACACAGTTCTTTGTTCCCAATATTGAGGCTTTCAATTTGAACTCCTACACAACCCACAGAAAGGTCTTCAGTTGGAGGACAATGACAGATTAGAGGGATTGCTTCATTCCCAGTAGATGAAGCCCTTTCCTTGCTCTGTCATGCTGTGGAATTCTTGGCAAAACAAGCAAGTTAGAAGAGTTCAAACAGAAATGTCAAATTTCGGTGTCAAGAACATTTCCCTCCGATACTGGACTTGGACTACCCTAATCGCTGCCACTCGCCGTACTTCCTCATTGATGTTTCGGCTGTGGAGAAAGTGACGGCCGGGGCAGGTGCCGAGGAAGCCAGGGCCCTGTCTCCCGGACATAAACAAACACCTCACATCTACTGTAACATGAAGCTCTGAATCGTCCATTGTCCCAGTCTGTAATCCCCAGATATTTTAGGATGACTTCCATTATTCCTGTTCCCAACAACTCTAAAGCTTCAAGCCACAGTGACTAATGCCCTGTGCTCACATCTGCAGTCATGAAGTGCTTTGAAAGGCTGGTTATGGCAAACATCAACTCTACCTCAGCGTTTAACACCATTGTTCCCTCCAAGCTCGTCACCAAGCTTAGGGCCCTGAGAGTGAACACCTCTCTCCGCAACTGGATCCTGGACTTCCTGACGGGCTGACCCCAGGTAGTGAGGCTAGACAACATCACCTCCGCCACGCTGACCCTCTACATGGGGGCCCTACAGGGGTGTATGATTCAGTGGCGGTCAGTGCTCTTTAAGATGAGGGAGGACAATTTATTTTTCATGAGCATGACCTTATTTCTATTACAGTAAATTGGATGACTCTCATCCAAAATGCAGGTATGTTTACCCCCTGATCACGTGTAAACACAGTTCACCCTCATAACAGTTCCTTCTCTTCCCTTCGCTTGTGGTCTTCAATGCACAACACATCAGCTGTATGTGACCAGGCGAAAAAACCTTTCCAAGCCAAACCATATCATAACCGCTACACACAGCCTACATCGTTGTCACCATATTAGCTAAAGTAACATCATAGTCAGCACAGCTAATAGAACTAAAGTGTTAGTAAACCTGCTACAATCATGCAATAACTTTAGTATACAGTCAGTAAGCAGTTACACCGGTGGGCCACTGTGGCAATAAATTAGTAATACAAAAAGCTTACCTTGACTTGGAAGAGTTCCAGTGTTGTTGGAAAGTCATAGCCAGCTAGCTAGCATAGCATCCCTCTGTTTCATTGGGCTAAACTAGCTAGCTGCATTTGCTAGCTAAGAAAGTGAAAATGAAAGTGAAACAACATGACAATCTCTCTCTCTCTCTCTATTTCTCTCTTGCTTCTCCTTCATTTTGGAAGAAATACATTTCTTCTAAACTGTTCAACTATTGTCTTTCTCTCTCTTTGAGTCAACTACTCACCACATTTTATACAATGCAGTGCTAGCTAGCTGTAGCTTATGCTTTCAGTACTAGATTCATTCTCTGATCCTTTGATTGGGTGGACAGCATGTCATTTCAGACTGCAAGAGCTCTGATATGTTGAAGGACGTCCTCCGGAAGTTGTCATAATTATTGTGTAAGTCTATGGAAGGGGCTGAGAACCATGATCCTCCTAGGCTTTGCACTGAAGTCAATTTACCCAGAGAAGGACGGAAGCTAGCTGTCCTCCGGATCCTCACTACTCTGGACGGTTCTGACTTAGAATATGTGGACAACTACAAATACCTAGGTGTCTGGTTAGACTGTAAACTCTCCTTCCAGACTCACATTAAGCATCTCCAATCCAAAATTAAATCTAGAATCGTCTTCCTATTTCGGAACAAAGCATCCTTCACTTATGCTGCCAACCATTGCAGTCTATCACAGTGCCATCCATTTTGTCACCAAAGCCCCATATACTACCCACCACTGCGACCTGTACGGTCTTGTTGACTGGCACTCGCTTCACACTCGTCGCCAAACCCACTGGCTCCAGGTCATCTACAAGTCTTTGCTAGGTAAAGCCCCGCCTTATCTCAGCTCACTGGTCACCATAGCAGCACCCACCCCATAGCACACACTCCAGCAGCTATATCTCACTGGTCACCCCAAAGCCAATTCCTCATTTTGGTCGCCTTTCCTTCCAGTTCTCTGCTGCCAATGACTGGAACAAACTGCAAAAATCATTGAAGCTGGAGACTCATATCTCCCTCACTAGCATTAAGCACCAGCTGTCAGAGCAGCTCACAGATCACTGCACCTGTACATAGCCCATCTGTAAATACCCCATCCAACTACCTCATCCCCTTACTGTATTTATTTATTTATCTTGCTCCTTTGCACCCCAGTATCTCTACTTGCACATTCATCTTCTGCACATCAATCACTCCAGTGTTTAATTGGTATATTGTAATTACTTCGCCACCATGGCCTATTTATTGCCTTACCTCCCTTATCTTACCTCATTTGCACACACTGTATATAGACTTTTTCTATTGTATTATTGACTGTATGTTTGTTTATTCCATGTGTAACTCTGTGTTGTTATATGTGTCGAACTGCTTTGCTTTATCTTGGCCAGGTTGCAGTTGTAAATGAGAACTTGTTCTCAACTAGCCTACCTGGTTAAATAAAGGTGAAATAAATAAAAATAAAACACCAAAATAGTGTGTTTTAATCAGCTATTTGGTGACGTGATTATATTTAGTATAGTTGTATCTAAAATTATAACTTTTTAAATGTTATACAATTAAACATTTTATGAAATTCACTGAGGAGAATGGTCCTCTCCTTCCTCTTCTGAGGAGTCTCCACTGGTGTGCTTAGTCCCCTCCTGTACTCTCTGTTAAAGTTTTCTGACAACATGACGGTGGTAGGTCTGATCACCAGTGATGATGAGACAGCCTACAGGGAGGAGGTCAGTGACCTGGCAGTGTGGTGCCGGGACAACAACCTCTCCCTCAACGTCAGACCAAGGAGCTGATCGTGGACTACAGGAAAACGCGGGAGCGAGCACGCCCCCATCCACATTGACAGGGCTGTAGTGGAGCGGGTTGAGAACTTCAAGTTCCTCAGGTTCTAAATCACTAAGGACTTAAAATGGTCCACACACACGTGCACAGCCCTAAGGAGGTTGAAAAAGTTTGGCATGGACTCTCACATCCTCAAAAAGCTCTACAGCTGCACCATTGAGAGCATCTTGACTAGCTGCATCGCCACTTGGCATGGCAACAGCACTGCCCTCGATCGCATGGCGCTACAGAAGGTGGTTCGGACAGCCCAGCACATCACTGAGGACGGGCTCCCTACCATCCAGTACCTCTATATCAGGCGGTGTGAAAGGAAGGCCCGGAAAAATCGTTAAAGACTCCACCCACCCAAGCCATAGATTGTTCTCTCTGCTTCCGCACGGCAATCATTACCGGTGCATCAAGTCTGACACAAACAGACTCCTGAACAGCTTCTATCCCTAAGCCATAATACTGCTAAATAGCGAACAAAATGGTTACACAGACTATCTGAGTTGACCCTTGTATATATATAGTTTTTTGTACTGTCTCTATG
This sequence comes from Salvelinus fontinalis, assembly GCF_029448725.1. Taxonomy (NCBI): domain Eukaryota; kingdom Metazoa; phylum Chordata; class Actinopteri; order Salmoniformes; family Salmonidae; genus Salvelinus; species Salvelinus fontinalis. Next base: position 13,275,586 of record NC_074688.1, on the reverse strand, counting down.
CACTCACGCACACTGACACTCCAACACACACATAACATGCACACACATTTATATGAACTGTACACACACACACACACACACACACACACACACACACACACACACACACACACACACACACACACACACACACACACACACACACACACACACACACACACACACACACACACACACACACACACACACACACACAGCTTCCAATACTCTACTCAGCAAACTGGATGCAGTCTATCACAGTGCCATCAGTTTTGTTACCAAAGCCCCTTATACCACCCACCACTGCGACCTGTATGCTCTAGTCGGCTGGCCCTCGCTACATATTCGTCGCCAGACCCACTGGCTCCAGGTCTTCTATAAGTCTATGCTAGGTAAAGCTCCCCCTTATCTCAGCTCACTGGTCACGATAACAACACCCACCCGTAGCACGCGCTCCAGCAGGTATATCTCACTGGCCATCTCCAAAGCCAACACCTCCTTTTGCCGCCTTTCCTTCCAGTTCTCTGCTGCCAATGACTGGAACGAATTGCAAAGATTGCTGAAGCTGGAGACTTATATTTCCCTCACTAACTTTAAACATCAGCTATCTGAGCAGCTAACCGATCGCTGCAGCTGTACATAGTCCATCTGTAAATAGCCCACCCAATCTACCTACCTCATCCCCATATTCTTTTTATTTACTTTTCTGCTCTTTTGCACACCAGTATCACTACTTGCACCTCATCATCTGCTCATCTATCACTCCAGTGTTAATCTGCTAAATTGTAATTACTTCGCTACTATGGCCTATTTATTGCCTTACCTCCTCATGGCATTTGCACACACTGTATATAGACTTTCTTTTTTTTCTATTGTGTTATTGACTATACGCTTGTTTATTCCATGTGTAACTCTGTGTTGTTGTTTGTGTCACACTGCTTTGCTTTATCTTGTGCAGGTCGCATTTGTAAATGAGAACTTGTTCTCAACCACTTTACCTGGTTAAATCAAGGTGAAATAATATATATATATTTTTTAAACACACACACACACACACACACACACACACACACACACACACACACACACACACACACACACACACACACACACACACACACACACACACACACACACACACACACACACACACACACACACACACACACTCACTCACCACATACAATCTTAATTTATGCTGCTGCTACTCTGTTTATCATACATCCTGATGTCTAGTCACCTTACCCCTATACATCACTCCATCACTCCAGTCTCCCTGCACATTGTAAATATGGTATAGGAACTGACCCTGTATCATAGCTTCTTACTTTCTTGTGTTCTTCTTATTTCAAATGTTTATTTCTTGTGTGTTTTTGTTCAACCTCACGTTATCTTTAGTGCCACTTTGACATTGTTCACTGCATTGTTGAGTTTAGAGTTTGCAAGAAAGGCATTTCACTGTACTTGTGCACGTGACATTAAAACGTGAACGTCGCTCCGAAAGACTTCCTGTCTGCCAGCGCCACAGCCCTGGTCCCCCTCCTCCAGAGCGCATGCTCAACACACTGCTATAGAACCAGAGAAGAGCACATTCTTGTTTCACAGCCAAACATTACATACGTTCTGTTTCCTCGTTTTTTGTTGTGTGTGTGGAGAAAGAAAATAATTCTTCCATGCGGCTGTGTGTGCCCTCCTCCCCTCTTATTTCCCAAACAGCATCTCTCATGTTTCAGCCTTTTAATTGCTTTGGCTCCAAGTTCCCCCCCCCCCCCCCCCCCCCCTTTCTATGCTTTCGTCTCCGAGTGAAAGGAGCGGAAGGCACTTCAGTGCTGATAAAGTCTGCTTTTGGCTTCCCTCTGTCTAAACCAAAGGGAGTGGGCTTCACTGGATTGGAATCATAGCCTGAGAAATGCCCTTTTGAATTAGAAGCTCTTGCAACTCTGGTACTTTCTCAGGTATTTGTTCTGTGTCTTTGTTTAAGAGGCCTCAGAAGTGACACCCAACCAGTAGAGAGAATGTATCCGTGGAACAGCCACTGTGTGTCGTGCAAAAGTGGTTTAAAACAGCCACCTGAAAGCGGTGAAAGGTGAAAGAATACATTCCTAAAGTCTGTTAAAAGATAGAACCCGAGTGAAGTCATGCGCTAATTCTCTGCTAGTGCACATTGCAGAGTTACACATTACACAGTCCTTTTTTGTATTCCCATCAACAGGACTATGTAATGGGGTCCAATTTCAAATTTACACTGTAAATGGGGGTCCAGTTCAGATTGACTTAGGTACACACTCTTGTGGGCAATAGATAGAAAATAAGTTTCTTTGCAGAAATAATCATACGTCCATTGCAGTGCTGTCTGTCCTACAGTATGCCCTACAGTATGCCCTACAGTAAGTCCTGTGTTGCACAATGACAACTGTATTTTGCTCATTTCTTTCATTGTTGTGATGTTTTGGTTGATTGTCCTTTACAGGTTTCCACTTCCTGTGACACCATCACACCATGCCTGAGGGGGCGGGCCGAGGCAGCCAGAGAAAGCTCAGCAACCAAGGTCAGAGTTCAACACTGATACTGTCACACCTGTGACGTTATTGTTGTGTAACGTCAGAGTATTCTATTCAACGTCCGATGTTTTAATATACTCTATTTCAATGTATGCAAAAATGAATGTACCTACTGTAAATTCATATTTACAATGTGTTTATCTTGTTTGGTTATTGTTATCTCAGCAGTTTCACACTGTAGCTACAATATAGTTAAAGATGCACTCCGGGATCTTAAGCACAATACATTTGTAACGAATTGCACAAATTGAATTCGCAACATATCACACAAAATGGATGACGTAGTACACAATTGGATGACGTAGTACACAAAAAAACGGGGACCCGTTTTGGCTCTTGAGCACCACTTTCAAAACTACTGGCTGAAACTATACAAAGGTTTGAGAGTGCATCTTTAATGATAAAGACTGAAAGAGCTCAGTAATGAGCTAGCATTAGGAAGAGCCACTAAGGTTGATTTTTGGTGTAACATTGGAGTTCTTGTTAACGGGATAGAATTAGAGTGCATGTTCTGTTTACTGTATGTTTCGTGGCCGCTCGCAAAGTATAATGTTGAACAATGTTTAGGGGTAAAAAGAGAAGAAATCTCTCTATTCAGATTATACAGAAAAGATAGGCTACAGAGCACGCCCAAGATAAGGGTGTCCAGTTAGCATAGGAATGACAACATGTCCAAATTGTCAAATTGACGAGAGGGAAGTGGTGAGACTATGGGAGGGCACTGCACGTGACTATATTTAGGCCTTTGTCTGCCCCTCTCCCACACCCCAGTTTTTCCCAACAAAGAGAGTGCTTATATTAACGGAGTCGATCATGACTGAAAATGTTGTGCAAATGCACATACAATGTGGATTGTTTAAAACTTCTTAGACATAGGGGGCGACATTTTCACTTTTGGATGAAATGATGCCCAAATTAAACGGCCTCGTACTCTGTCCTAGATCATATGATATGCATATTATTATTACTATTGGATAGAAAACACTCTGAAGTCTCTAAAACTGTTTGAATTATATCTGTGAGTAAAACAGAACTCATTTGGCAGGCAAACTTCCAAACAGGAAGTGAAAATTCTGAAATGGGTCGAAATCTTTGTCTGCAAATCGTTAGATAGACACGAAGAAATGCTCCGTCTGGGACGTTATTGGATATATATGAGAAAAACATCCTGAAGATTGATTCTCAACTGAGTTTGACCAGTTTATTCAATTTGTAATATAACTTTTTGAAGTTTTCGTTCATTAGCGCAAAGTTCTTTGGACACGTGAGCTACACATGCTAGCCAAAGTTGCTAATTCGACATAAGTAATGGACATTATGAAACAAAACAACGATTTATTGTGGAACTAGGATTCCTGGCACTGCATTCGGATGAAAGTTCATCAAAGGTAAGGGAATATTTATTATGTTATTTCTGTTGACGCTGTTGACTCCAACATGGCGGAGAATGGCTGAGCGCTGTCTCAGATTATTGCATGCTGTGCTTTTTACTAAAGTTATTTTTTTAAATCTAACATAGCGGTTGAATTAAGAACCAGTGTATCTTTAATTATATGTACAACATGTATTTTTCATCAAACTTTATGATGAGTTTTTCTGTTATGCTAGTCAGCTTTTCTGATGACAGTTATCCCGGTTTCGGGATGGGTATTGAGTCCTCTGTAAACATTGGAAAGTCCTCTGTAAACATAGGGAAGTTGGAAGGTCTTAGAGTGGCCTATCTTTGGCTCGGCATTGTGAAGGGTCACAAGGTCAAATTTATGGGATTTATTGTACTGCATTGCAGGGTCATTTATTCCAACATAGAAAATACTGTTTCACATAATGCAAAGTATATTGTACTGCTTTTATAGGTATTTTTATGGATTCGATTTTTCACCCTTTATTTAACCAGGAAAGCCCTTTAGTCGTTCCGGGGTCCACTATAGTTTCACTAGCTTCACGGGGTCTCCTTATATGATGTTTTCTTTCAGGTTACTAGTACAGCCTCCTAACTCATTTGTACCGTCTAAAGCATTATCTTTCACTCACTGCCTGTCCCTCAGGTGTATTTAGCTCAAGTGAGAATTTTTGTTTTGCAGAATGCCCAGTGAGTTCATCTAGATTAACACCCAGAAACACAGTGTGCTTGTTCGTCTGTACTCACAGAGCCCAGTGGAGGCTCACCAGGCAGCCCACTGTACTTTATGTCAAACACATCTCACAGAGACTCAGCCAGAGGAAAAGAGAGCTACTTTGTTGCCCTGTGAGCACTGGGTCAGTGTGACTTGGCCAGCTTGTGGTTAGTCGGACTCCCTACTAGTTTGATGTTGCTGATGTTTTGGAATCTGCAAATGACCCTTCAAAGTCCAGTTAACGCGTCTCTCATTGAGCTCATTTGCACTTTCCCCCTGTCGCCCCTAGCAACTGCACCGAAGTGAAGCGTTGTTGTTGATCCCAACCACATCCTCTGGTGGGTTGTCAGGTGCAGGCCTCGTTCTACACACAACAGGCTGTACTGTTTTTGTCAGTTAGCAGAAGATCCTCTTCCCCCTAAACTGTGTCATCGGTTTACTTTCTCTTTCCCAATATCAGACCTCAGGATAAGACCCAGATGCAGACAGTTCGAAGTAACAAACGTTTATTGCAAAAACAGGGGGCAGGCAAACGACAGGTCAAGGGCAGGCAGAGGTCGGTAATCCAGAGCGGAGTCCGAAAGGTACAGAACGGCAGGCAGTCTCAGGGTCAGGGCAGGCAGAAAACTAGAAAACAGGGACTTGAGAGAAAACACGAGTACGGGAAAAACGCTGGTAGGCTTGATGAGACAAGACGAACTGGCAACAGACAAACAGAGAACACAGGTATAAATACACAGGGGATAATGGGGCTGATGGGCTACATCTTAAGGGGGGTGGAGACAAGCACAAGTATAGGTGAAACAGATCAGGGTGTGACACTCAAAGCCCGTCTTTGACACACACACACATCTGACTTGAAACTCCCCCAAATAACCAGTATTCTAAAACACCAAATAAGGCGAATGCAACATGAAAGGCCAGCATGTCCTTGTGGTTTTCTCTGCATGGTTCAGAGCTTTTTTTCACTTTCAGAAAGAGCAGAAAATAGCAGATGTGCCAAGCTCTCACCTCCTGTCTGCCCTTGCTTCATAAGTGGCTTGCACCCTGACGTGTACTAAAACAGGAAATCAAAAAAATACTCTCTTTTGCCCTCTTTTTCTCTCTCTCTCTCTCTCTCTCTCTCTCTCTCTCTCTCTCTCTCTCTCTCTCTCTCTCTCTCTCTCTCTCTCTCTCTCTCTCTCACTCTCACTCTCACTCTCACTCTGCATGTCTCTTGCTAACACTGACAGTTCCTGTCTCTGTAGTCTGTACAGTCAGACTCACAAAGTGCTCTAGGCAGGCCATTGCCAGATGAACGAGGTGAGATGGAGGTGTGCTGTCGGGGGGAAAAAACAATCTATTATAGTAACTGTTAGTTGAGTTGGAGTGTGGTTGACGTATCTGAGTTTGGTTCAACGCCGGGCGGGCGGTGGATCCAGGCCAGAGGGTTCAGTGTGGAGCTGGCTGGTCAGTGGTCTGAGAACTCTGCCTGTATGGGACTGTCTGGGAGCCGAGCCCAAGTGTGTCAGTAGCAGCAGCAGTGTGGTGAATTAGTCGTTGACAAGGACATGGCTGTGGTTTGGATCCGGTAGTTTAAACAGGCTGACCTCATGCGTTCTGGAGGGCAGGGGAGAGGCTGAACTCACTGTTTAGCAGGTAGGTGACTGTTTCTGTTTGCTGGAGTAGGTCTCTAATGGGTTATAACCATCAGTAGATGAAGGCATGCCCCTTTTGGCACTGCAGGAGACTGTTAGTACTGGTGATTGAGTTAGTGGGGCTGTCCTTAGCCCTCATTGAACCATTACTGGATAAATGGAAATACTAGAGTGTTCAAGGCCTGCACTGACCAGTGTGCATATGCTTTATTTTACAGTAATATTTACCTGATTTGACTGTCTGGTTACATGGTCAATTGTTGTTACACAATTCTGACCTAATAACTCATTCTTCTTTTTATGGTATTAATGGTACTGTTCACCATTTTGTAGCAGGTAGTTAACAATACTGTGTTTAATTATTATATACTGTGCCAGAAAGTACCCATTGCTGCCACGTAATGTCTTAGCAAATACTAGGGAAATGGCAGCTGCAACAAATATACCGCCGTTTATAAACTGTGTGGTTCCAGCACTGAATGTTGATTGGCTGACAGCCATGGTATATCAGACCGTATACCACGGGTATGACAAAACATTTATTTTTACTGCTCTAATTACGTTGGTAAACAGTTTATAATAGCAATAAGGCACCTTGGAGGTTTGTGATATATGGCCAATATACCACGGCTAAGGGCTGTGTCCAGGCACTCCGCAGTGCGTCGTGCAAGGACAGCCCTTAGCTGTGGTATATTGGCCATATACCACACCCACCTCGTGCCTTATTGCTTAAATATACAACTATGGTTATTAGGTAGGTTAGTGTGCACAGGAATTGTCACCTCAGATATGGCTTTGGCCATATATCTATGTTAACATGTTTAACCCTGATTGCAGCAGTATTGTTCAGTGTGTGACCTGTATCCACTCCAGACCTTTTTGGGCTCTCTGTCAGACGTTCTCTCTGATCTCATCTCAGCCCAGATGTCTGTGTTTTGGTGGGCTGTCTTAAACATTTTGACGCCAGGGGAAAATACTGCAATTGTATATGCCTACCATGGAGCAGCTTTGGTGATACGTCAAGTGTTCCACTTGAGCCCACATGGGTCTCTTGAGTTGAATTCATTATACTCTTGCGACTCAATTGCCAGTTTCCCCCCCAAAATATGTGATTACGGTGACATTACTGTATAAAAAATTATTAGTTGAATCAACAAAATCCTACTCATGCTAGTAGCCCAGATTGGCTACACTCTTAGAGAAAAGGGTTCTACCTGGAACCAACAAAGGTTATTCAAAGGGTTCTCCTATAGGGATAGCCGCAGAACCCTTTTAGGTTGTAAATAGCACCTTTTTCTCTAAAAGTGTTAGTTTTTCTGAATGGGAGTGTTGGGAAACAACAGCTAGCGCCCCAGCTTCAGGGTGAGGATAAAGACAATGGGTCAGGTATCATCTTTGACTAATGCAGTAAATATAGCACTGCGTATGCCCACGGAAACTCGATCCATATACACATACTGCAAGTTTATAGTCTGTGTTAGCCTCGAATAAGGTAATTCCCAATTGGGCAGCCATGAGGTGGATACTCTTCATGGAAAACCACTCAGATTGGTTGTAAAAAATGTCTGCAATTAGAAAGTATAATAAGAGTTTGGAGCAATTATACTGATTAATCCATTTTTCAATATAATTATTGGTTAACGATGCATCTGCCCTTTTGCAGTCAAGAGTCTTAACATAAATATCCAATGTGTTTATGGGATAAGGGCTATTTGACCTCATTTTAACCCATTGTAAAAACATTTTTTTTTTTTTTTAAAGGAATTGAATCCTTGTTTATAATACAATTCATTTTAATAGGATAGCTTATCATAATTGACCTTTTTGTTTCCCAAAGTGCTAAGATTTTTTTACGCACAGTGAGTCTCACCCGACATCTTACTAAACAGATTACCACCAGTCAAGCATCCACATCTATGTATAGTTGGAGGGCATATTTTGCTGTCTTTCTCTTTTCTCTCTACTGAAGCCAAGTCATTTTCCATCCATATAAGACTGGAGTCATTCTACTGCTTTTCTTGGAACCAGGCCAACGTAGATAAACACTGCCCTTCAAGTAGCTCACGAGTTTGCTTAAATCAAATTCGGAACAATTCATTCGGCCAAAATGCTTTAGAATCTTGTGTGAATGCCCTCGAGCAAGGAAACCATAGTGAATGTCTACAACAGCTAGCTAATGGTTAAATGAAGCTTCTGATAGATGGGGGTACACACCACGGTCACAGACGCACAATCATGGCTCATTGCGATTCATAGTGATTCATGATTACTTGGTGGAATATGGGTAACATTTGAACAAAAAAGCAGTGGCCCTTGGTTCTGCTGAAGATTATGTAGCTAAATAAGGAGTTGTTGTTTTCGTTGTCGTCGTTTAAGGGTTAGTGAGCTAGCGAGGCAAGTACCAGTCGTCTGAATTGAACAATTATGCCACAGGCAGTTATGGATTGTTCCTCTCGGTTGGCCCTCCCTTTCTAAAGTGGGCAGCCATTGTAGCACCACCACTTCTAAATTTTACTCTCAACACAGTGAAAGTCGTTTTTTGTAGCCTGGGCTTATTTCATGCTCATTTACCGTGACAACCAGTCTATTTTCTTTCCAATTGTTTGATTTCAGACAGAACCATTCTCTGTCTAGTGTTGTGTTCCCTGTGTTTAATTGGCCTTGCCTGACAACGCTGAGATGGTCCCAGTAAAGGGGGTCACTGGGACCTCAGTGAATCTACTCCACCGACCGGCGGATAAAGCTGGGGGGGGGGGTTGGTCTCTCTGTTTCCTGTCAGCCCTGATTTGTCTTTGTGTGTTTTTGCATAAAAGTGCAGGAGGTTGCCAGAACAAGAAGATTGACGGCGCGATTGTAGCAGCCAAGCTGTGAGAGTTGTTCTCGTAGTTACACCTTTTTTTGACACCCCTTGTTTCCTGCATGGCAGCTTTGTGGTCATGTTCAGAGGAACACAAAGTAAGCTGTTCCGTCAGCCTATTCTGACGTTCATGGCAGAAATCAACCTGCACATTAGTCTTGTAGTACTGTAAGTCTTTTGTCTTATTGCTCCCCAAGAGAAGAAGTGTTCTGGCACCTATTTCCCAACTGCTGATGGTTGGTTGGAATAGTTTGAGTTGATTTATGTTGACATGACATTGAATGTCTCCTCCTTTTCTCTCCTCCTTTTCCCCATCTTCTCCCTTCATCCCGCACCCAGCTGCCAAGCGCCCCTCCTCCGTGTCCTCCCTGAGCAGCATTGTGGGTAGGATGGCCCTGTCGGAGCGCGCCTCCCGCGGGAGCTGCACCTCGGTCAACACGGAGTGCTCGGATAGCGACCGCACGGCCAGCCTCAGCTCCTCTGCCTCCTCTGCCTCCCTGCAGGACGTACACTCTTCCTCCTCCTCGCTGCCCTACGGGGCAGTGCCTGCCTACCCCTCCTCGCCGCAGCGCAACGGCTCCGACATCAGCCTGGACCTAACCCCTCTCTCCCAGCTCCCAGCGGGGGCAAACCCTGCCACTGCCGCGTCCCCGCCCAAGCTGTCTCGCTTGGAGAGGGTGGCGCTGGAGATAGTGGAGACGGAGCAGGCGTACGTGAGGGACCTGAAGAGCATCGTAGAGGTAAGAAAGAAGTCCTCCTCTCCCCTTCCCTCCCCTCTCCTCTCCTTTCCTCTCCTCCTGTCCTCAGTACAGTCTGTGTGTCTCCTCTCTGAGATCTGGCCTTCTGCTGGTACTGGGCTGAGGGCAGCTACACCTGGCCAGTAAATCTATCTACGGGCATTACCACCACCATTCCTGGTACTTGGTACCATATTGACATGGAAAGAATAGGGTTTAACATGATCATCATATGGTTTACATATTGGCATGTGTACAGTTTACAGTATACATATTGAGTTGATTATTTCTGAATTGGAAATACCAGAATGCCTAATGACTATAATGAAACTGGAACTCATGGATACTGTAGTTGTGTCAGCAGTTTTTCATCCCCTTTCCACGGAAGAACTCCTCGACTCTCCCACCAGCTTCTGATAAATAAAATGTGAACAATGCTTTCATCCCCTCCTCGTTCAGTGGCCATCTTAGAGCCCCGTCTGGCCTCCCCGTGTGCCTCTGTGGCGACATCCATCAGTGGCCCAGGTGGAACGCGAGGCGGGCAAGAGGAGGGCATGGCACAGGATGAGAGCAGCAGTAAATCCAAGTCATTACTTCAAAAGGATGTTTCATTCTCCTATCCGACAGGGTCAGCTGACTTCTGACAATGAGGAGTCTGTGACTGATCACTCACTCACGCTAACTTGCGTACGCACACACATACTCACACTCACACCCACTGATACCACACACTTGCGTGCACATTTACGTGCATGCACACACACAGATGGAGGATTCGTTTGAGAAGGAACAGAGTGTGGTTGTTGAGTCAGGGGCCCTTTGGGTGGACGACAGTCAACACGTTTATCATATTGCCATTGGAAGCGGATGAAACTAGAGGATTTAGCTGTGCCCTTTAAGGCTGTTCAGGAATCAGGAGTCTCTCTACGGGATTGAGGAGGAAAAGAGAGGAAAGACAGCCATAAAGGAATAGAGGAAGTGACATCACTTTGATGTCTCATTTTTGTTTTGGCCAGCGCTCCCTTGAAAAAGTAATTTACATCTCTTTTCCTGGTTTAGTGTTAGGTTTAGGGTTAGGGTTAGGTTTACGTTTAGGGCTAGGTTTAGGTTTAGGGTTAGGTTTAGGGTTAGGTTTAGGTTTAGATATTGGGTAAAGGTTAGGGTAAAAGTCCATTTATACTTGATCTGAAAATGTGGACGGAGGCGCCGTATGTGTGATGCAATCGCGGAGCTTCCAGAGGCTTCCAGAGGCCAAATCAAGCTCCGTACCACATCGCCGTGCGCCTCTCAAATTGCAACAATGCGGAGAGCTCTGCATTGACAGGATTGGCTGGCGGCAGGTGAGGGTGGGAGGCCCTGTATAAACACAAACTCACTTCCTTGACAACTTCCTTCACAACAGCTCTGCTCCGTTAAGTACAAGAAGTATGAAAGCCCTGACGCCTGCGGAGGCTGCGTTGCAGTAAATGCTGTAAATCAAATCAAATCAAATGTCATTGGTCACATACACATGGTTAGCAGATGTTATTGCGAGTGTAGCGAAAATGCTTGTGCTTCTAGTTTCCGAAAGTGTAGCAAAATCTAAAAAGTAATCTAACAATTTAACAACAACTACCTAATACACACAAATCTAACTAAAGGGATGAAATAAGAATATATCCATATAAATATATGGATGAGCAATGACAGAGCGTCGTAGGCAAGATGCAATAGAATACAGTATATACATATGAGATGAGTAATGCAAGATGTGTAAACATGGTTAAAGTGGCATTATTAAAGTGACTAGTGACCCATGTAATAAAGTGGCCAATGATTTCAAGTCTGTATTTTGGCAGCAGCTTCTCTGTGTTAGTGATGGCTGTTTAACAGTCTGATGGCCTTGAGATAGAAGCTATTTTTCAGTCTCTCGGTCCCGGCTTTGATGCACCTGTACTGACCTCGCTTTCTGGATGCTTTCTTCAGACGTTGGATTGACCATGCAGAGCATTTAAGGGTTATGGTGGTGTAAGGGTTCAGGTTAGGGGCATGGCTAGGGGAAAGGCTCATGGATAGTTAGTCCTCTTTAAACAACCTTTTGGTTGTATTTTCTTTTTGGTTTTATTGTGAAAGCCAACCTGATGGACCTAGGGTTAGGGTTGAGGTGCAAGACAGTGTGGTTCATGCAGGTCAGGTTGGTGCTGGAGTGATCTGTTTAAGGGGTTCTGCCTCTGCTTTGATGTGGAGACAGAGAGGGAATGTTGCCAATGGCACTCATTAGCAAGTGGAAGTCAGCAGGTGGTGCAATCAGCACCCTGGGAGAACGGTGCTGAGAGCAGAGGGTTAAATGTGCATCTGTGTGTGCGCGGTTACGAGAGAGAGAGAGAGAGAGGGTGGGTGAAAAGAGAGAGGTAGAGAACGTTTCTTCAGGACATGTGATGATAGGTGTGTGGGGTATGTGTTAGAATGCCTGAAATGGAACCCTAGTTCCTTTTGCTTGACAGTTCTCTTGAAGTTCAGGCTTTTACGAGCCAATAAAAAGAGCAGGCATTTGACTGAGCTAGCTTGTGCAGGGATGCCTTCCAGATCAAATGTCCATACATTTGTTTTTGCGGACAGGGATTTGGGCCAGACCACGGCTGTTTTATCGATCTGTGGGCCCCTGAGTTGATGGAATGGAGTTCGCTGTTGGCTGACCCAGAGTGCTGACTGTGTGAGTTGCACATGTGATGTCTGTCGGCTCGAGCGTTCATTAGGCTCAGCCTTTACCAGTTATGGAAATCTGGTTTTGATCCAGGGATGATGTCAAAGTTGCTGGTAATAAGAACCAAGTATGATGATGATTGGAGTGTGTGTGTGTGTGTGTGTGTGTGTGTGTGTGTGTGTGTGTGTGTGTGTGTGTGTGTGTGTGTGCGTGCGTGCGTGCGTGCGTGCGTGCGTGTGTGTGTGTTTGTGAACAGTTTATTAGCTTGCCTTCTGGTGTGTGTGTATGTGTGAGCTCCCATATTGCTCCTATAGGTCTTGAATGTGCAATATACAGTGTTTTGGAAGACACAGGAGGAGAAAGGGGGAGAGAAAATGGGGAGAGCCGGGAGAGCGAAGCCCCCTTTCGTTCTTGCTGTACTCCTGCCAAATAGGACAGGAAATTGGGGGTGGGGGTTTGGGGGAACGGAGCGTTTTTTGCCTCGCTTTGGCTGTAACCCCCAGTTTGGGGCACATGAGGAGGGGATGGAGGGGCCCTCGCAGGCAGCACAGAGGGACAAACTCCTTTCTCCAAATTCTGACCTAGATTCTCAGACAAAGAGACCAAAACCTGCCGGCTGCTCCGGCCTCTCTCTCTCTCTCTCTCTCTCTCTCTCTCTCTTTCCTTCTCTCTTTCATTCTAGCTGTCTTTCTTCCTTTCATAGTGAAACATTTATCTCTTTCTCTTCTGCCTTTCTATTGTTGTGCTCTCTTGCGTTTAACCCTCTTATGTCTCAATTTCCCCCTCTAGTCTCTTCCTCATTCTTACTGTCTTCTCTCTTTTTCTGTCAATTTCTCACTCATCTGTCTGTCTCTCTCTCCTCCTCTCACTATGGGCCCTAATTGCCCTCCCAAAGGTAGGTGTGTGTGTGTGTGTGTGTGCGTGACAGCCTGTAAGTCGACAATAATTACAGTGCCAGTGTACCCTTGCCTTTAAAAGGTGATGAGTGTGACGGGAGCCCCACTGATTTTCACCTCAATTTGCCTCGGCCTGTTTGCTTTCCCAGAACCCCGGTGGCTCTGGAAACAAACACAACTGGAGACAAAGCAACAACAAAAAAACTCCACATTTTATCCTCCAGGAATGTACCCTAGGAGCGCTCCACTCTGCTCGACTCCGTCAGGGTTGGGGGCCATTGAAGCTCCCTTCCCGGTCATAACGTCCTGCCATCCCAACCTCTCACCCCCTCCCACCCCCCTCTCTCATGCATACTTTGTCTGTTTATTTATTTACACCCGTTTATTTTTGCAGTCAAGTTGGCTTCATCTTATTTTAACGCCTCTTTGTTTTTCTGTTGTTGGCTTATTCTCGCTGGCCAGAATGGTAACTGGGTCTC